>NC_079438.1:22056334-22183834 GCF_903798145.1 Danio aesculapii
GTTGCTAGGTGGTTACTATGCGGTTTTTAAGGTGTTGCTAGGCGGTTGCTAGGCGGTTGCCAAGGTGTTGCTAAGTGGTTGCTAGGTGGTTGCTAGGCGGTTGCTAAGGTGTTGCTAAGTGGTTGCTAGGTGGTTGCTATGCGGTTGCTAAGGTGTTGCTAGGTGGTTGCTAGGCGGTTGCTAAGGTGTTGCTATGTGGTTGCTAGGCGGTTGCTAAGATGTTGCTAGGTGGTTGCTATGGGGTTGCTAAGGTGTTGCTAAGTGGTTGCTAGGCGGTTGCTAAGGTGTTGCTAGGTGGTTGCTATGCGGTTTCTAAGGTGTTGCTAGGTGGTTGCTAAGGTGTTGCTAAGTGGTTGCTAGGTGGTTGCTAGGCGGTTGCTAAGGTGTTGCTAGGTGGTTGCTATGCGGTTGCTAAGGTGTTGCTAGGTGGTTGCTAGGCGGTTGCTAAGGTGTTGCTAGGTGGTTGCTATGGGGTTGCTAAGGTGTTGCTAAGTTGTTGCTAGGCTGTTGCTAAGGTGTTGCTAGGTGGTTGCTATGCGGTTTCTAAGGTGTTGCTAGGCGGTTGCTAAGGTGTTGCTAAGTGGTTGCTAGGCAGTTGCTAAGGTGTTTCTAAGTGGTTGCTAGGTGGTTGCTATGCGGTTGCTAAGGTGTTGCTAGGTGGTTGCTATGCGGTTGCTAAGGTGTTTCTAGGTGGTTGCTAGGCGGTTGCTAAGGTGTTGCTAAGTGGTTGCTAGGTGGTTGCTAGGCGGTTGCTAAGGTGTTGCTAGGTGGTTGCTATGGGGTTGCTAAGGTGTTGCTAAGTGGTTGCTAGGCTGTTGCTAAGGTGTTGCTAGGTGGTTGCTATGCGGTTTCTAAGGTGTTGCTAGGCGGTTGCTAAGGTGTTGCTAAGTGGTTGCTAGGCAGTTGCTAAGGTGTTTCTAAGTGGTTGCTAGGTGGTTGCTATGCGGTTGCTAAGGTGTTGCTAGGTGGTTGCTAAGGTGTTGCTAAGTGGTTGCTATGCGGTTTCTAAGTGGTTGCTAGGCGGTTGCTAGGCGGTTGCTAAGTGGTTGCTAAGGTGTTGCTAGGTGGTTGCTAGGCGGTTGCTAAGTGGTTGCTAGGTGGTTGCTATGCGGTTTCTAAGGTGTTGCTAGGCGGTTGCTAAGGTGTTGCTAGGTGGTTGCTATGCGGTTGCCAAGGTGTTGCTAGGTGGTTACTATGCGGTTTTTAAGGTGTTGCTAGGCGGTTGCTAGGCGGTTGCCAAGGTGTTGCTAAGTGGTTGCTAGGTGGTTGCTAGGCGGTTGCTAAGGTGTTGCTAAGTGGTTGCTAGGTGGTTGCTATGCGGTTGCTAAGGTGTTGCTAGGTGGTTGCTAGGCGGTTGCTAAGGTGTTGCTATGTGGTTGCTAGGCGGTTGCTAAGATGTTGCTAGGTGGTTGCTATGGGGTTGCTAAGGTGTTGCTAAGTGGTTGCTAGGCGGTTGCTAAGGTGTTGCTAGGTGGTTGCTATGCGGTTTCTAAGGTGTTGCTAGGTGGTTGCTAAGGTGTTGCTAAGTGGTTGCTAGGTGGTTGCTAGGCGGTTTGCTAAGGTGTTGCTAGGTGGTTGCTATGCGGTTGCTAAGGTGTTGCTAGGTGGTTGCTAGGCGGTTGCTAAGGTGTTGCTAGGTGGTTGCTATGGGGTTGCTAAGGTGTTGCTAAGTTGTTGCTAGGCTGTTGCTAAGGTGTTGCTAGGTGGTTGCTATGCGGTTTCTAAGGTGTTGCTAGGCGGTTGCTAAGGTGTTGCTAAGTGGTTGCTAGGCAGTTGCTAAGGTGTTTCTAAGTGGTTGCTAGGTGGTTGCTATGCGGTTGCTAAGGTGTTGCTAAGTGGTTGCTAGGTGGTTGCTAGGCGGTTGCTAAGGTGTTGCTAGGTGGTTGCTATGGGGTTGCTAAGGTGTTGCTAAGTGGTTGCTAGGCGGTTGCTAAGGTGTTGCTAGGTGGTTGCTATGCAGTTTCTAAGTGGTTGCTTGGCGGTTGCTAAGGTGTTGCTAGGTGGTTGCTATGCAGTTTCTAAGTGGTTGCTAGGCGGTTGCTAAGGTGTTGCTAGGTGGTTGCTATGCGGTTGCTAAGGTGTTGCTAGGCGGTTGCTAAGGTGTTGCTAGGTGGTTGCTAGGCGGTTGCTAAGGTGTTGCTAGGTGGTTGCTAGGCGGTTGCTAAGTGGTTGCTAAGTGGTTGCTAGGTGGTTGCTATGCGGTTGCTAAGGTGTTGCTAGGTGGTTGCTAAGGTGTTGCTAGGTGGTTGTTAGGCGGTTGCTAAGGTGTTGCTAGGTGGTTGCTAGGCGGTTGCTAAGGTGTTGCTAAGTGGTTGCTATGCGGTTGCTAAGGTGTTGCTAGGTGGTTGCTAAGGTGTTGCTAAGTGGTTGCTGGGCGGTTGCTAAGGTGTTGCTAGGTGGTTGCTAGGCGGTTGCTAAGGTGTTGATAGGCGTTGGATAAATCTTTATAATATTAATTATTAAGTCATAACATTATTAAAATAACAAAATTAAGTGATAAAAATAAAAAGATAAAAGAGCAGCATTTTGCTAAATATATTAGTCCTTTATTTGCTTTATATCCTGCTCTATATGTGTTGTTTTATATTCGTTTGTTATTTAACTTGCTGCATTCGTTATTTAGTGTTTGAATATTGAAACAAATAACAGTCATGGCTTAAATGGTTATATTTTACCATCAAAATGTTGAACATTTTATATCATTATACACTATTGTTGCATTATCATTGTTTAATTGTCTGTGATGTTCAGAGAGTTGAAATATATTATTTATTCCTCCTCCAGTCATTTTCAATCATCACGTTACATTTTGGTCATTTCATCTCTAAATAAAGTTTAGGCAGAGCCGTGCAACATATGACCTCTAAATAAATAAGCTGCTGTGACATCTACCTATATTTAGCACCCCTGTTTGATAGAGCAGCACAGTGTTCAGTCATGCTGTTGCTTTCGCTTTAATGAACATGAAAAAAACAGTTTCGGCTTTTGTTTAAATTTAATTGAACAAAAGGAGCCGTTTTCATTGCGTTACCAAGGCAACTACTGATGTGTTTTGTGTAATGTTTCACAGAGATTTGTCACAGCACAACAGTGTAAAATGAAACCGTATCCATGCTGTCTGGCCCTGTTTGGCACAGAATGGAGCGGTTCAGCATAAAGATTGATTCAGCACAACAGTAGAAAAGCGGTTATTGTTAGCCCCATAACAGTATATATCATAAGTGATAATCTAAATAATGAATAAGCTTTTATTAATAACAGCATTTGGAAAAAATCCTCTGGAAGTGTGGAGGCGAGCTTCATCACATCAACAAATAATAACAACTGCCTGTGTGTGATTTATACCTTACATAAAGATTGTGTATAACATAGTGCCTAATGTTTTTTTGTTGGTTCACCTTTTGCTATTGAAGCAGCTCTAAAAATGTTATTTTGATCACTATTTTAGGTGAGAATTGGCCCCAATACTTCAATCACAGGTGAACAGTTTGCCCATGTGAATTAGACTGACCCTAAAATGGCCACAAAAGATCTCTTAGTAGCCATGATTGGAAGGAACACCCTTAGTACACACTGCTGCACTGGCAAATGTTCAAATGCCTTCAGAGACAAAGCAGCTAAGCCACGACTGAAATAAGTCTCTGACATCATCGGTAAGTTTTTTTTCCTAAAAAAATATTTTGTAAATATTGTCATATTTTAAGATATTAAAAACAAAAATATACAAATATAATGATATAATTACACTCAGGACTTTACTATCTACTTAAAAAAATATGTCAGGCCTTGAGATTTAGCATTAAAATAAAATTGTCAAAATTCAAATAAAATAAGTCTGCATAAACGGTATTAATTAAGTATTAAATATGGTCAGACATTTATACATTTATAAATCTAACAGTTTGTAGTCATCTCTTAAATCAAATATAAAGTGAACATTTTTAAACAACCCATAGCTGGTTTGGGTACTGCTGAGTGCTGTGGCTGGAGGGGGGGGGGGTCTTTTGCTCTTAGATGGGGTTTGGGTCTAAATATGTTTCTTTTTCTTATCTCTGACAGTTTACATCAAGAATTAATAGAATGTTGAAGCCAGCCAAATAAGGAAGCCCATCTCCCAAAAATGCACTGATTAAGTGCAAAATGACAAAAAGACCCCACAATTTTGCGTAATTTTTTAGAACTTTGGGTGTGAATATTTTTTATCTGTTCATATAATGAAAACTGAATTCAAATTGAACAATGTTGAAACAACAGGACATAATTTTGTGTCCCTTTTTAAATCAATATTTTCAGAGGTTTGTGCACTAATGTTGTTCTCTAATATAGGTTGCACAAAAATTAAGGTGTCAAGGTGACTTTTCATAAGACAGTCACAGATACAAAAGAAAAGTGTACATTTAGGATTCCATTAAAATCCCATATACTTGTCATATAAGTCGTATTAGACAATCTGATGGATTCCTTTAGGTTTTAAGGTTCCAAAAACAAATAGGAATTCTAAATGGAATCCTACACAGAAATCCTATTGGAATTTCTAACATATTTTGGAACCTTTCCTAAAGGATTCCAATAGGATTTCTTTATAGGATTCCATTGAGAATTCCAGTTGGAATTTCCACGTGGGGTGCGTGCGTACAATTCTGAACAGTATCCCAAGCATAAACGTCAGACATACACTAGACTGGTTAGAGCTGACTCCAGACCTGTGAAACGGATCCACAATCAAATAGAACACACACACTTAAATATAATCTGTTTCTTATCCGAGGCTGAGTGTAGTCTCAGCCGTCTTTATCAAAACTGGTTAAAAACCGGTATAATCTACATTCAGGCAGTTATATCCTTACTACACAAAGTCTATCTTGAATAAAAAGTAGAATCACCTTAAAAGAATTAACCGTAAAAACAGCAAAAATCCCTTAAGACATTTTAGATAGTATTAACTCTTAGAAATAACAAGGGAGACAGTTGCTTCCGGTCCTCAGCCCTCAGCTCCACTCAAGGTCTCCGTGACCTCTGACCTAGTTTGGTGGCTCCTGAAAAAGTTATAAAGAGACAGGCAAACGCACTGAACATTCTTATATTAAGCAATGTGTTAACTTATTCATTAGTTAAAATCAATTCAAAGTTAATTACTCATTCAAATAATCAAATGATTATATGAAAAAAATGAGAAACAAGATGGTGAGGAAAGGATAAACGTTGATTCATGCTGAGATGGATAGGAAGGTAGAAATCCGAATCCTCCACGCTCTACAAAAGTTGGCTTACACACCCAAACAGGGACTTGAACCCAGAAACGTCAGATGAAAAGTCTGACGCTCTACCGACTGAGTTATCCGGGATCACTGGGGGATTAGCTTAGATTTAAGCGCTTGTGACATGTCAGAGTAGCAGCGTGCGCTGAAAAGTGGCCTGTACAAAACAGGTGGCAAGAGGCAGGTGTGATGCCAATGTCACCTTAAGGAATCCTGCCGTGACCCTGATTCGAAGCGGGGTTGCTGCGGCCACAATGCAGAGTACTAACCACAATCCGTTCACGGCGAGTTACCGGACAGCCGTTGTGGCCCCTGTGTGGCATGTTCCTCCCTCTGATTTGCCCCTTTCGGTTCAGTGAGCACACGCTGTTGTTTTTCTCCTGCTACCAGCATGACGCTTTTCCCAAGTAACGCTGGAATTGCAAACATTTGATGACTGTTGCAAGTTTAAAAAGGAAGAGGACGAGCACGTGGTCTGCAGGACTCGAACCAGCGCGAGAAGACCCCAATGGATTTCTAATGCACCACCTTAACCACTCGGGCGCAACTACAAGACTGCCTGTGCTCTCCATGTCCTCATGCCTAGTACACGTGTTGTGCATCCAGATGAAACTTTCAGCAAGCAATAGCTCACTGGCAAAAGCTGTGGCTCCGCAAGAAGAGCCTTACACGCCCAAACAGGGACTTGAACCCTGGACCCTCAGATTAAAAGTCTGATGCTCTACCGACTGAGCTACCCGGGCTCCATGGCAGTGCCTTGCAAGTAGGCAAGGTTTAGGGTTGTGGTCGGCGCAGACCTTTACGGTACACAAAAGTTTACCGTGAGGTGGGGTTTGGACTTGTGGTTGGTGTAGATGTTGCTAAAACACAACAGGTTACTGTGATGTTGGGTTTATGGTTGTTGTAGGTGTAGACGTCAGTAAAACACAGTAGTTTGGACTCCATGTCATGTCGGAGACATTAAAAAGATCAATGACAACTGCAGAAGGTCTTTCTGTTGTTGTGGCAATAAATGGAGACTTAACCATTGAAACGATTCCTTCCATGCCTTAGAAGCGTGACTTGATCAATGCTTACCTACACAGCATGCTGGCATCAAAGGTCCCGTTGCTCATTTCGAATTCCTAGTCTTCTACACTTTAGGAAACGTAAACATTCAGGACGTGCCATTAGCACAGCCTGCACTAAAAGGAGGCAGGAGATTACGGGTGGCATCACAGAGTGCAACGTCAATGCCACCTTGAAAAGCCTGCCATGACCCGGATTCGAACCGGGGTTGCTGCGGCCACAACGCAGAATACGAACCACTATACGATCACGGCGAGCTACGGGACAGCCACTGCATCCTCGCTCTCTGTCATACGTCTTTGAAAATGGAGGGCCCCCAGGGCAGTCAGAAGTCACGCGCTGCGGTTTTAATTTTGTTGCTTTTCCCTACCAGCACATCCCTTTTGCGAAGAAACACTGGGGTTGCAAACAATCAAGGAAAGTCGCAAACTAAATCCTGCGCGCAGCCTGGACGTAGTCGGCAGGATTCGAACTTGCGCGGGGAGACCCCAATGGATTTCTAGTCCATCGCCTTTACCACTCAGCCACGACTACGAAGCTTGACCTTTCCATTGTGCTCTTGCCTGGCGCATTGGTCGTGCTGCCCGATGACATGTAGAGCAAGCAAGAGCTCACCAGCAATAGATGTCGCTTGTAGGGATGGTATGCAGTTTAACCCAAAGAATGACCAGTCTGTCAGACAAAGAAGAGCCGGAGTCAGAGATTTAAATAAATAAATAAATAAAGTTTACTGAAGATAGTTTGCAGTTACATCAGCAGAAGCCAGCTTCAACACTCACCATGAGTTCCTAGGGCGCTCTGCTTACAATCACAAATCAATAACAATTATACTCTCACATAAGGTCATTAACTGCGTCACGCATATAGGTGTTCTAACCTGATTGGATAAAACACAGATAGACTAGGAAAATTTCCACGTGGGGTGCGTGCGTACAATTCTGAACAGTATCTCAAGCATAAACGTCAGACATCCACTAGACTGTTTAGAGCTGACTCCAGATCTGTGAAACGGATCCACAATCAAATAGAACACACACACTTAAAGTATAATCTGTTTCTTATCCGAGGCTAAGTGTAGTCTCAGCCGTCTTTATCAAAACTTGTTAAAAACCAGTATAATCTACATTCAGGCAGTTATATCCTTACCGGCTGACAACAGTTTCTCATCACGGCACAGACCTGCGTCCTCTTAAAAAAAACAGATGCAGTCGTCCTCCAGGAAACGGCGTTTCAGAGCTGTGCCATGCCACTGCTGAGCTGCACCGTGAAAGACATTGAAGTCATTAGGTGTTACCAAAGCCATGGTCCAAAAGCATGGCCAAAAGCACATTTCGCCTGGGCCTTTTGGAACTGTGCTAGCATCAGTCTTGAAAAGAGCTGTGCATAAAGCAACTCTCCAGAAGCAGATGGAGTGGGGAAAATGTGCCACAAAGGGACAGCCAAAAAGGACTGGGTGACTTGGAAAAAAAACTATCAAATCCCAATCTTGATGAGCCGTACAAGATGTTGCTGTCGATTTATTGAACGTTTCTCTAGGCAACATCAGAGTGTAGGGACTACAAAAAAAGCTAAATTGCGACTAGTCGCTGGACTTGAATTATTTAATATGGGATTAAACACGCAGGCCCGCAACCAAACAACGCAAAAGCCACAGTTCCTCTCACAGAGAGAAAAAGCAAAAGCAGCTGGCTGTTCCGTAGTCGGCAGGGTTCGAACCTGCGCGGGGAGACCCCAATGGATTTCAAGTCCATCGCCTTAACCTCTCGGCCACGACTACGCATGGTGACAGCCCGTTGACTTTTTCTGCTGAATGTGGGCAACATTGAACGCAGCACAGTTGGGGCATAAATGGCCTGAGGTTGTAAAAAGCGGCACAAGAATTGCTCGCAGTTAACAGGAACACGCTGCCGTGACCCGGATTCGAACCGGGGTTGCTGCGGCCACTACGCAGAGTTCTGACCACTATACGATTACGGCACACCGCTCGCTCACCGATAAGCTCTGCAGCTACCTGGACACTAAGGGACACTGGTTTGTTTGCAAGATTCAGAGGAGGACGGCATTTCCATTAGGGGAGCAATGAGCAAAATAAGGAAGTGGACTTTGTGGAAATACCAACCGACGTAGTCGGCAGGGTTCGAACCTGCGCAGGGAGACCCCAATGGCTTTTGAGTCCATCGCCTTAATCTCTCGGCCACGACTACACCTGGCCTTGACTTGTCTGCTCTGTTGGCTGGATGTGGGCAACACTAGATACAGCAGAGGTTGAGGTGAGAAATCCAGCCATGGCCTGAGGTGACGAAAACTCAGCCCAGCATGGATTTCCGTTAACAGGTACGTGCTGCTGTGACCGGGATTCAAACTGGGATTTCTCTGGCCACAACACAGAGTACGGATCACTGTACAGTCGCGGCAAACCACTGTCGCTCACCCACAGCTGCCTGGTCTCTAAGTGACAGGGGCTTGTTTGTGAGTTGCAGAGGAGGATTGCAATTACGTATAGGAGGCTTGAAAGAAAAGAGAACAACAACATAAGTGGACGTGCAAAACAACGTAGTCGGCAGGATTCGAACCTGCGCGGGGAAACCCCAATGGATTTCTAGTCCATCGCCTTAACCACTCGGCCACGACTACAGACATCTGCTTTCTCTCTCCTACTGAGGTGGCAACCAAGCACAGGGTCAACAGGGGTAGAGGAAGGTGCACTAGCTCTTGTACAACTTTTCCGTACAATCTCTGAGAAGCAGGGACAGCATAGCTCTCTAATCTAACACACTCAGCTAACTTCATGGGCACTCTTTCCACACAAGCTGATGATCTGAATTCAGAGCAAAAGCCACAGTTCCTCTCACAGAGAGAAAAAGCAAAAGCAGCTGGCTATTCCGTAGTCGGCAGGGTTCGAACCTGCGCGGGAAGACCCCAATGGATTTCGAGTCCATCGCCTTAACCTCTCGGCCACGACTACGCATGGTGGCAGCCTGTTGACTTTTTTTGCTGAATTTGGGCAACAGTGAACGCAGCACAGTTGGGGCATAAATGGCCTGAGGTTGTAAAAAGCGGCACAAGCATTGCTCGCAGTTAACAGGAACACGCTGCCGTGACCCGGATTCGAACCGGGGTTGCTGCGGCCACAATGCAGAGTACTGACCACTATACGATCACGGCACACCGCTTGCTCACCGATAAGCTCTGCACCTACCTGGACACTAAGGGACACTGGTTTGATTGCGAGATTCAGAAGAGGACAGCATTTCCGTTAGGGGGCAATGAGCAAAATAAGCAAGTGGACTTTGTGGAAATACCAACCGACGTAGTCGGCAGGGTTTGAACCTGCGCGGGGAGACCCCAATGGATTTCGAGTCCATCGCCTTAACCTCTCGGCCACGACTACACCTGGCCTTGATTTGTCTGCTCTGTTGGCCGGATGTGGGCAACACTAGATACAGCAGAGGTTGGGGTGAGAAATCCAGCCATGGCCTGAGGTGACGAAAACTCAGCCCAGCATGGCTTTCCGTTAATAGGTACGTGCTGCTGTGACCGGGATTCAAACTGGGATTTCTCTGGCCACAACACAGAGTACGGATCACTGTACAGTCGCGGCAAACCACTGTCGCTCACCCACAGCTGCCTGGTCTCTAAGTGACAGGGGCTTGTTTGTGAGTTGCAGAGGAGGATTGCAATTACGTATAGGAGGCTTGAAAGAAAAGAGAACAACAACATAAGTGGACGTGCAAAACAACGTAGTCAGCAGGATTCGAACCTGCGCGGGAAAACCCCAATAGATTTCTAGTCCATCGCCTTAACCACTCGGCCACGACTACAGACATCTGCTTTCTCTCTCCTACTGAGGTGGCATCCAAGCACAGGGTCAACAGGGGTAGAGGAAGGTGCACTAGCTCTTGTACAACTTTTCCGTACAATCTCTGGGAAGCAGGGACAGCATAGCTCTCTAATCTAACACACTCAGCTAATTTCATGGGCACTCTTTCCACACAATCTGATGATCTGAATTCAGAGCAAAAGCCACAGTTCCTCTAACAGAGAGAAAAAGCAAAATCAGCTGGCTATTCCGTAGTCGGCAGGGTTCGAACCTGCGCGGGGAGACCCCAATGGATTTCAAGTCCATCGCCTTAACCTCTCGGCCACGACTACGCATGGTGGCATCCCGTTGACTTTTTCTGCTGAATTTGGGCAACAGTGAACGCAGCACAGTTGGGGAATAAATGGCCTGAGGTTGTAAAAAGCGGCACAAGCATTGCTCGCAGTTAACAGGAACACGCTGCCGTGACCCGGATTCGAACCGGGGTTGCTGCGGCCACAACGCAGAGTACTGACCACTATACGATCACGGCACACCGCTTGCTCACCGATAAGCTCTGCACCTACCTGGACACTAAGGGACACTGGTTTGATTGCGAGATTCAGAAGAGGACAGCATTTCCGTTAGGGGGCAATGAGCAAAATAAGCAAGTGGACTTTGTGGAAATACCAACCGACGTAGTCGGCAGGGTTCGAACCTGCGCGGGGAGACCCCAATGGATTTCGAGTCCATCGCCTTAACCTCTCGGCCACGACTACACCTGGCCTTGACTTGTCTGCTCTGTTGGCCGGATGTGGGCAACACTAGATACAGCAGAGGTTGGGGTGAGAAATCCAGCCATGGCCTGAGGTGACGAAAACTCAGCCCAGCATGGCTTTCCGTTAATAGGTACGTGCTGCTGTTACCGGGATTCAAACTGGGATTTCTCTGGCCACAACACAGAGTACGGATCACTGTACAGTCGCGGCAAACCACTGTCGCTCACCCACAGCTGCCTGGTCTCTAAGTGACAGGGGCTTGTTTGTGAGTTGCAGAGGAGGATTGCAATTACGTATAGGAGGCTTGAAAGAAAAGAGAACAACAACATAAGTGGACGTGCAAAACAACGTAGTCGGCAGGATTCGAACCTGCGCGGGGAAACCCCAATGGATTTCTAGTCCATCGCCTTAACCACTCGGCCACGACTACAGACATCTGCTTTCTCTCTCCTACTGAGGTGGCAGCCAAGCACAGGGTCAACAGGGGTAGAGGAAGGTGCACTAGCTCTTGTACAACTTTTCCGTACAATCTCTGGGAAGCAGGGACAGCATAGCTCTCTAATCTAACACACTCAGCTAACTTCATGGGCACTCTTTCCACACAATCTGATGATCTGAATTCAGAGCAAAAGCCACAGTTCCTCTCACAGAGAGAAAAAGCAAAATCAGCTGGCTATTCCGTAGTCGGCAGGGTTCGAACCTGCGCGGTGAGACCCCAATGGATTTCGAGTCCATCGCCTTAACCTCTCGGCCACGACTACGCATGGTGGCAGCCCTTTGACTTTTTCTGCTGAATTTGGGCAACAGTGAACGCAGCACAGTTGGGGCATAAATGGCCTGAGGTTGTAAAAAGCGGCACAAGCATTGCTCGCAGTTAACAGGAACACGCCGCCGTGACCCGGATTCGAACCGGGGTTGCTGCGGCCACAACGCAGAGTACTGACCACTATACGATCACGGCACACCGCTCGCTCACCGATAAGCTCTGCAGCTACCTGGACACTAAGGGACACTGGTTTGTTTGCGAGATTCAGAGGAGGACGGCATTTCCGTTAGGGGGCAATGAGCAAAATAAGCAAGTGGACTTTGTGGAAATACCAACCGACGTAGTCAGCAGGGTTCGAACCTGCGCGGGGAGACCCCAATGGATTTCGAGTCCATCGCCTTAACCTCTCGGCCACGACTACACCTGGCCTTGACTTGTCTGCTCTGTTGGCCGGATGTGGGCAACACTAGATACAGCAGAGGTTGGGGTGAGAAATCCAGCCATGGCCTGAGGTGACGAAAACTCAGCCCAGCATGGATTTCCGTTAATAGGTACGTGCTGCTGTGACCGGGATTCAAACTGGGATTTCTCTGGCCACAACACAGAGTACGGATCACTGTACAGTCGCGGCAAACCACTGTCGCTCACCCACAGCTGCCTGGTCTCTAAGTGACAGGGGCTTGTTTGTGAGTTGCAGAGGAGGATTGCAATTACGTATAGGAGGCTTGAAAGAAAAGAGAACAACAACATAAGTGGACGTGCCAAACAACGTAGTCGGCAGGATTCGAACCTGCGCGGGGAAACCCCAATGGATTTCTAGTCCATCGCCTTAACCACTCGGCCACGACTACAGACATCTGCTTTCTCTCTCCTACTGAGGTGGCAGCCAAGCACAGGGTCAACAGGGGTAGAGGAAGGTGCACTAGCTCTTGTACAACTTTTCCGTACAATCTCTGGGAAGCAGGGACAGCATAGCTCTCTAATCTAACACACTCAGCTAACTTCATGGGCACTCTTTCCACACAATCTGATGATCTGAATTCAGAGCAAAAGCCACAGTTCCTCTCACAGAGAGAAAAAGCAAAAGCAGCTGGCTATTCCGTAGTCGGCAGGGTTCGAACCTGCGCGGGGAGACCCCAATGGATTTCAAGTCCATCGCCTTAACCTCTCGGCCACGACTACGCATGGTGGCAGCCCGTTGACTTTTTCTGCTGAATTTGGGCAACATTGAACGCAGAACAGTTGGGGCATAAATGGCCTGAGGTTGTAAAAAGCGGCACAAGCATTGCTCGCAGTTAACAGGAATACGCTGCCGTGACCCAGATTCGAACCAGGGTTGCTGCGGCCACTACGCAGAGTTCTGACCACTATACGATCACGGCACACCCCTCGCTCACCGATAAGCTCTGCAGCTACCTGGACACTAAGGGACACTGGTTTGTTTGCGAGATTCAGAGGAGGACAGCATTTCCGTTAGGGGGCAATGAGCAAAATAAGCAAGTGGACTTTGTGGAAATACCAACCGACGTAGTCGGCAGGGTTCGAACCTGCGCGGGGAGACCCCAATGGATTTCAAGTCCATCGCCTTAACCTCTCGGCCACGACTACACCTGGCCTTGACTTGTCTGCTCTGTTGGCCGGATGTGGGCAACACTGTGGGCTTGTTTGTGAGATGCAGAGGAGGATTGCAATTACGCATAGGAGGCTTGAAAGAAAAGAGAACAACAACATAAGTGGACGTGCAAAACACCGTAGCCGGCAGGATTCGAACCTGCGCAGGGAAACCCCAATGGATTTCTAGTCCATCGCCTTAACCACTCGGCCACGACTACAGACATCTGCTTTCTCTCTCCTGCTGAGGTGGCAACCAAGCACAGGGTCAACAGGGGTAGAGTAAGGTGCACTAGCTATTGTGCAACTTTTCCCTACAATCTCTGGGAAGTAGGGACAGCATAGCTCTCTAACACACTCAGCTAACTTCATGGGCACTCTTTCCACACAAGCTGATGATCTGAATTCAGAGCAACGTGCTCTCGCAGGCCACACCACAATAGACAGCCACCAAGTGATATGAAAAGAACAACGAGGTCTCTGACAAACTGACAGGCATAAATGGCCTGAGGTTGTAAAAAGCGGCACAAGCATTGCTTGAAAGCATTAGTTGAAAGCCACGGGGTACTTGAAGTCAAGATCTCCATTACCAAAGCTTAGCGGAACCATGTAGGTTTGTAACGTGACAGTGAGATTCAAACAAGATTGGATCAATCTTATTTGAAGTGTGCAGCAAGTCTGAGAATTCGAAACTAACTATTGTCCTCAGATCATCACGCCTAAGTTTTGAGAAAACCAGTCCGAACTGTTTCACACAACTTAAATATAACCCAACATAGACAACCCAGTTGGGACTTGAACCCACAATCCCCAGCTTCGAAGGCTGATGCCCTATCCTTTAGGCCACTGGGTCAAGACTATTCTTTGTCATATCTGATGTATGGCTCAGGAAGTTCTTGTAACTCAGAAAAACAGTACTTTAGGATCCCTATGCCATATTGCATTCAGACAATCTGATGTGTACACCTAATGACAAAACAGCTTCTCTGAGGAGTTTTCCATTGTCATGTCTTTTTGACCAAAGGGTATGAACCTAGCTTTTTAAAGGTAACACTGGATTGTCTTGCACAGTCAACTTAAAAGGAACTGCATCAAAGACAACCCAGTTGGTACTTTAAACCCACAATCCCCAGCTTCGAAGGCTGGTGCCTAATCCATTAGGCCACTGGACTGTTTTATACTTACTGTGAACTGTAATATGCCTCCACGGAGTTGCTGACACACGTAACAAAAACAACATGAACAAAGAGTAGAGTGGATCGGTCTCACAGAATTTTTTGTGGCACTGCATACTGCTTCTACAAGGTTCGTTGGTCTAGGGGTATTTTTCTCGCTTAGGGTGCGAGAGGCCCCGGGTTCAAATCCTGGACGAGCCCTATGACTGTCATAGAGAAAGCAGCGGTGCTGTGCTATCCAAGGTGTTCCTATGTTAATTGTAGCAGCTTTTGCTGTGACTTTAGTGAATGAACATTTAGTGGACTTCTGATCTAAATCAGTCTAACATGTATAATTATACAGACAAAAAAAGGAGCGGCAATGATTCGGTTGTTAGATTTGTTTATGGATCTTGAACAACCCACCAGCTTTATGTGTAAGCACCATTTTTGTCTTTGTACACAGTCTCTTCTCTGTAGGCACCATGCAGGATTCAAAATGGCCTTTTGCGTTAGGTATCTCGTTACCCTTTTAGTCATAACAGGCAATATGCATGGCAATGCAGGAAGTTAATGACATGCAAACACATCTCAAGAAGGTTTTCACAGCTACCATGTTTCATCCACCAAACATTGCTCCCAAATTGAAGTGAGACCTTCAAAGACAACCCAGATGGGTCTTGAACCAACAATCCCAAGCCCCGGAGGCTGATGCCCTATCCCTTAGGCCACTGGGTCATTTCGGCAATCATTTGTCTTGGATTTTTTCTATGCCTTCAACAAGATGCCAACGAAAAGGAGCCGGGAAACACTTTATTTTGATGGTCCCCCTTTAGATAGTCTGCTGACCGTAAGTTACTTTTCAAGTTCTTATCTGTTTACTTTCATCTGGATAGTATCTGTAGAATGTTCTTAGGCAATCAATACAATGTCAACAGCATGTAAACATTTATTAAACTTTCGGTAAGATAAGTGTTACCAATTTAGCTTCTAGATGTTCAACAGTGTATCAGTAGATATGCAACAAATCTTCAACAGATGTTCAACAGTTTATTAGTACATATGCAACAAATCCTCAACATTTAGGTTCTAGATGTTCAACAGTGTATCAGTAGATATGCAACAAATCCTCAACATTTAATAAACTTGGTAAGTTACGTGTTACCAAATTAGGTTGTAGATGTTCAACAGTGTTTCAGTAGATATGCAACAAATCCTCAACAAGTTTTCAGAACATTGACCACCAAGATGTTTGTTGTTATTGTCTGCATGTAGTTGTTATCCAGTTTATGAATAGACTTTGAGTAAACATTCAGATGCCTATAAGTAGCAACGCAACATATTTTAACATGAACTTTAATCAAATATAAAATTAGGGTTAGGTACAATCTAAGAGTGTTCAGTTAACTATTTGTTGCATTTAACCTAACTTTCAGTAGACAGTTATTTTACTTTAAAGGGCACATAGTTTACCTCTTTTTTAAGATTTAATATTAATATTATGGTTCTTCTGAGTGTGCCAGTTTAGGTTCAGTTTAAAACACAATTCAGATTTTTTTATTATAATGTGTTAAAAAGTGTCATGTTGAGGGTGTGTCCACAGTTCGCTGATTTATGGGTGTGTTGCTTTACATGTAAATTAGTTTCGGCTTCCCGTCAACGTAACAAGGGGCGGGGCCATGAGCTCACCCGCTCTGCGTTTGCAACAGAGTCTGACAGGCAGACAGAGAAGGAGCAGGAGTGAGAGGTTCAGCAATCAGTCGTACATGTACGACTCGGACACAGACCAAGCAGAGAGTACAAAATCATATGTGTCTTTGTACAGTTTTACAGCCAACTGTGTGCTAGTTTCAAGTGCCGAGCTTGTACACAGAAACTAATAACCACGCACACTGAATGAACTTTTACTGAGGCACCGGATGCGCCGCTCTAAGCAGCAACACGGCATACCAGACACTCTCTGTGGCAGGGCAGAAACATGAAGTGTTCCGAATTATCGCGCCACGCATTTTTTAATTCTAAACATAGGTTTCTATTAGGGTACACACAACGGCAATTCAAGTCTGCAGCGGTCCGAGGCGCCCAGCCGTCGACTTGAGTGTACCCTGATAGAAACCGATGTTTAGAATTCTAAAACGCATGCTAGTTAAGATCACAGGGAGCTTCTGGGATCGCGAGAAATGCAAACGGCTGAAGTATAAGGTAGACTCAATGAGAAGTACACGTTTGCAAACCTACCTAAAGATACAACCAATAATTCCGATTAGAGCGATAATGTGGAGAATATTGATCTTGTGTTGAGCCCAATGAGCCTTGCATCTAAAAATAGAGCTAGCGTGTTCCTTTAGTGATATCGCTTCAACTCACGCTGAAAATGGTGGACGTGAATCAACAAACTGAGGATACGATGACGCGCCTGTCAATCAATATTGGTGGGCGGGGGGACCGCACTCCTACAGAAAGTTGCGATCGGTCTGAAAACCGCTCCAATTGGTCCACCGTTTTTATGTTGTTAAATTGAAAAAAAAAAGCATTGGGTGTGCTTAAGAGAGAGGAATATGGGGCGGCTTGTGTCAAGAAATTTGATTGATGACGGCCACGCCCCTTTTAGGCGGGACTTCCGGTTTAAGCCCCGCCCCTTTTTAATATACATTTAATAATTCCGGTAATTAGATTCTTATCAGTTTAATTAAAATAATAATTCCGGTAATTAGATTCTTATCAGTTTAATTAAATGAATAATTCCGGTAATTAAATTATAATTCCGGTAATTAAATTATAATTCCGGTAATTAAATAATAATGCCGGTATTTATATTCTTATCAGTTTAATTAAATTATTATTAATTCCTGTAATTAATTCTTTATATTAATAATTAGATTTTAATCAAATTAAATAAAATATATCAACCGTTATTAAAACCATATTTTAATTATTGTACTACATTATATTATATTTTAAATATTGTATTACATTATATTATATTTTAATTATTGTACTACATTATATTATATTTTAATTATTGTAATACATTATATTTTAATTATTGCAATAAACTATTATAATTATATACTATTATACACTATTATATTTTACTAATATATTATATTATATTATATTTTAATATAATTAATAAACTATTAGTATCTCCCATGTGGTCTTGCCTGCGCTCTGGTATGACCATACTGGCTCGATGTGTATGTGTGTGTGTGTGTCTCTGGTAGGGGTGTGGGCCTGGCTCTGACTGTGTGTCTGTCTTGGTAATTTGAAGACGGTTGAAGACTGCTTGTGAAAGATAGAAGACATATCTGATGACTGTTACAATGCAATCGCTATATGCTACTATGTGATAAGAGAACGTAATGGTTGCGCTTGTTTAATAAACGCGAACGTCCGCTTACATGGCTATCAGTCAGTGTGGCTCTTACCGGCTGTTTAGGCATGGGTGTGTCTGTGTGTGAGCGATGATAAGGTAAACTTATCCTTTAGACAGCATCCCGTCAACTATTTGTGAAAGATATATATCAGAAATGGAGCATGTATCTGATTGATATGTTGATAGGTGATTAGAAAGTGTGCTGATATTGCATATCTATATATTCACATGCAGCCAACTGTGTGCATGTGTGTGTGTGTGTGTGTGTGTGTATGCCTGGGTCTGGTTGTGTCTGCTTGAATTCACGACACAGTATTTAATGAATCAGCCTTTATTATTGCTCATTAATAGGTTATGTTGTTTTCACATTATTACTACATTAAACTAATACATATTTTAAGACAGACAAAAGACCATCAGTCATATGATTTTAATTTATCTTTTATCGAAACTATCTAATTAAAATATATTTACAATATTAATCCAGCAAATAACAAATCTTAATATGTATTGACGTCAAATTAGCAGACCTTGTAAAACTATTTATCTAAAAATGTAATGTTCTAAACTGCTGGTTGAAAAACACTGATGTAAATTCCAGTTGTCTTTGTGATTAATGAAAAGTTTTATTATGAAAAACATTTTAAGCTGAATTTTTTTCTTTTGACTAACACATTTGCAATGTATTTACATGCATGTTCTGTATTTTATGGCACACATTGTAGTATAATCAATCTAAAAACGTAATGTTTTGCACACTGGTCATCACTGGTGTAGATTTTAAAATAAATGATTTAAAATAAAAGATTTACTAAAAGGTCTTATCAGTCTTTAGACAGTATTGTTATTTCAGTTTGAAAAGGTAAATAAAATGTATTACTCATAGTAATTGTACTGCTCACAATTGAAGCCAGGCAACTTAGTTACGGAATTTTAGATTCAAACTGATTTGAATTCTTTAAAAATTCTTGATAATATAAAGAGAAATATAGAGATTATTCCGAATATAAAACAAAAATATAAACAAAAATGATTTTCAGTTTATCTAAAAACAGTACAGCTCCATCCCTTAGTTACCTTTACTTAATGGTCTACAGTAAAATGTATTTGTTTATCTACTGTAGCCACCATTTATATGTTCACATAACAGTGTTAAATCAAGTAAGCCTACAAATTTGTCAAAATTATTCAAGTTTAAAGGTAGTTCTTGAAAGTAGACAGAGCAAATGATGCTTTTCTTTTACCATTAGATTTAGATGAATTAAGATTATTGATACTACACACATTTTGTAGTGAGTGTATATGTTTCTTTAAATTGAAGGTTTTTCATTGACATACACATTTTCAACTGAACAATCTAAAATCGAACAATGTTTTTTTCACTCTGAATATAAAACGTTATCACACGGAAAAGTGATGTTTAAAATACTATTCATTTAACTTAACGCATGACTAGAGTTTTGTTTTTTCAAGCCAGAAACATTGAGCTAATTCAAGCTTTTGATTTTGCACTCTGTTGCACTTTTTCAACACAAAATGTAAGCTTTTTATGCACCTGCTAAAAATCTGTAATTTTGAGCCACTGTCAGTGTTTGTAAGTTACAAAGCATACATGTTTTTAAAACTGTCAGTTCTCAAAAGTTACTTATTGTTGTTCCCTTTCTTCTGGAGTTTTTAAGAACAACATTGCAGGGGCTTCGTCAAACATAAAGATACATCTCAAACATTAGATTCATACTGACACACAAGCCTTTGTAAAATTTAAGAGAGAAAATCACTAAGAAAAAGATTAAAACAAGAATAGTTTCATTTGGGGGGAAAAAAGTGATAATATGAAAAACATTGGTTACACCAATATGGTCTAATGGTTAGAATTTCTGGGTTTTATGATATGGGAATATTTTTAACCTCTAATGTGTCCCAAGTAACATTAATAACAACACTTAGCCACAGTTATTTGTATCGTAGTTGAATGCTACACGCTATACTGTCAACAAAGCACATTAATATCAAAGAGTAAATACATTTTATTTTAAAAATACTTTGCAGTAAACTTTAATGAATGAATACGTTTATTTTATCAATCTTCTAATGCAGAATGTTTTTGAAACATTTAATTATGTTTTATGACCAGTGTCGCCTGACCAAATTATTTGACCTAATTCAAGCGACTGTTTTCTGTTGCACTTTTTAACACAAAATGTCTATGCAAACTTTTTGCATACATGTTAAACTCTCAAAGCATCTGTTATGATGCATACAGTAAAAGACACAATAACCATTTCTACTGCCAATCATATTTTGATATCTAGAACTATGAATCTACAAAACTAAATTGAATACTTGCCGCTAAATCTGCATTAATATCTTTTTGCAACAGTGTCTAAGGTACAGTGTGTTAGAAATGTATTCTTTTCAACTGTCATGAAAGTTTGAGTTGTAAATGTTTTGGTTTTAAACCAGAGACAACCAACAATATTATGTATACCTTTTGTTCATACAGTTTTTCAAATGAATGAGAAATTATGAAATTGTACGTCAGTACTTCTAGATTTAAAACTAAATTGGGTGACAATTTTTAGTTTGTCTTTCTAAACTGACTACAAAACCATTACACATGAGAACTGTGTGTTATTAGGGGTGTCTTAAACGTCAACCAACTTTAATAAATGATCTACAGTTTATACCTTTATGCTTTAAACAAGTAACCACTCTTTGACACACTATGCAACATTTTAATTTTCTAATATTTAAATATACATTTGGCATAATTACAGGTCTTAAATCAATTTCGACAATGTTTCTTTGATTTGTTTCATGCCATCATATTTTGTGTCTAGCTCATTTTCTAACTTTTTTACAGGAAAGGCGTAGATGCTTTTCAGAACAAGCAATAGGTCATTTATACCGCTAGACTTTGAATGCACCAAATAACACATGGCCACTCTTGCAAGTTTACTTTAAGTTATAACGTTTGTATGTAAACCTGATCCTGTTTATGTAAACCACTTATGACTAGGTGGGGTAATGAAATGCCAAGCAGGTTATTTTTTCTTTATAAATGCTTGTAGAATTTAAAATCTACTTCGTTACATTAAAACATTTTACTTGTTTAACACAAAATCATAAGTTTACTTAAGCTGATAAACTTTTTATTTCGAGCAAATATACACTGAAATAGAGTAGTGCATAATGAACAAACATGGATTGCATAATCATAAAGACAAATCAACAAAAAAAAAAAATGTTTATACAGTCATACATTGAAGAAAAACAGGGTACACCAGAACACTGTAACGACATTACTGAATATCTAACCAGCAAAGAAATTCTACTAAAAGCATTCTGTCGTGTTCAAGAATGTGGTTGGTCAAAACTTCTACAATCTCAGCAATATTTGCTATTTTGTTTTGTGAAAGCAGTGACACACAAATATCTGTTATATATGTAGACATGCATAGAACCTGCGTTACTCCCATCTCATCACTCCATCCAGTCAGCACCTCAAGAATTTTTGTAATGGTTGCACAGACAGCACCACTGCTACGAACACACAGGTGAGTCAATTGATTTATCGTATCGGCCCATGAGTTTAAGGCACCTCTCACAACGTCCATTTCTCTCTTGAGATTTTTCACACGTTTGCCATCTCCTGTACAATCATGATTAGAATCACACGCATCATTGATGATCCTCTCCAGAAGAAAGACCATACGGTCCCTATAATGCTGTTTAAACATGTCTTCCACAATAGACCTCATTTGACAATCAAAAGCAGGGTCGCACTTGCACTCAGGCCTTTCATGCGCATCAGAGTCAGCATTTTGAGAACAATAGCAATCCGCCATCTTTGCAAGGGGCTGTCAGAAGAAATCAGAAAATAATTTTTTAGAAAACGTTTTTTTGTTTAATCACAATACAAAGTTTGTACCATAATCTGTGTAGAACATATGCAGTAGTTCCTTAAGGATGCTGCTGGTGTCCTTAAGCAGCAATAGTTCAGTCCTAATAGCTTAGTGCAAACAAGACCAAAGGTAGTCCTCAAAGTTAGTACCTTTTTATGTCTTTAATCTTCTTTTTACTCCTGATCAATGGGTTCTTGTAGAAAGTTCTGGGGTCGGTGACTGTGCCCAAAAGCATTACTCCTTGGTAGCTAGAAGTAATAATGGGCGCTTTATCTACACATTCAATCAGGTCCGCCTTCACTTACTGGGGCGGTACTATGAACATCTGCCATGGTGTCATAAAAGTCATGAATAAACATTTAGTTAACATCTTTTATTTAAGACATAGGCGTGGTGATGTAGGGATACCTATTTTGATTAAACAAAATAAAAAATACAGGATCATACCGTAAATATATTCACAATGAAATATTTTAGAGAACTAATATTATAGAATTTTATATTTCATGGAGGTTTTAGGTTGACAAAATATAATGCTTACTTGAAGACATTTCAAAACTGGTTGCCATACTAATGGACAATAAAATAAATTTGAATGTTTTTACGCAAATATGTACACGCTTTTCAACATTATTCTGTGGTCTGAATTGTTCATTATAGTTGTTTATTTGGTTTCCTATTAGGGCTCAAAGCAGTCACATATTTAATTGAAAATTAGCTTATTTCATGATAGTGTTCTTTTTTTTAAAGAATTAAGAATTGAGAAGAAATACGCTTACATCTACACTTACATATTCGTTTTGGAATTAAAAATGTAACGATACAAGACACGCTATTTATTTTAAGGGAAATATACTTGTAAGAAAATACAATTACATTTATGAAATGACCCATATTCCATAACTTATTGCAATGCCTTTGAGGTAAAGAAAGAGAAAGTTTAAGAGCCGTTATCCATAATTGGTTATTAGATTAAAGTTATTTTAAAAAGTCGAGTTTGGTTAAAAATCTAGGCCTACTTAAATTGGATCTGTTAAAACATAAAGAAGTTAAAGTTATGCAGTATACGTTCTGGTGACATACAAACATACACTTTAGCATCCCTATAGTATAGACAATCTACGAGTACCAACATTCACCAATTTGATACAAACTGTACCAAAACTGTTTCATATGTTTGTTGCTGAGTACCAATAAGTATTTTTGTTTTATTTCTATGTTATGTGATTCTAAATCTATTTTCAGACCTATCATTTTAGTGATATACTTATAATAAAGTTGAAAAAACAAGCTAATAAATTTAGTTAAACATCATGTGCTTGACATTTTAGTAAATAGTTAAAGCTACTGATTGTGCTAATTGAATATTTAGCATTTTGAAAGGTAAATATGTGTCAGGGTATGTAAAGCTGTCGCCTCTGACTTGTTTGATTGTGATTGGTGAAAAGTTTCCACAAACTGAAATATTAATGTGTTTTTATTCACTATTCTGCAACTTTGATGCAATCTACACTGTAAAAGAAATATACTAAAGTACATATCATGCTGTTTTGTAAAAGCACACAGACATGCCGCCAAAAAACTGCACCTCATGGGACAAACCTTTTGTATTGCTGAAAATCTGTAATATTTTAATGTGTTGGTCAGGATGTAAGCATACAGCTTACAAATAACTGACTATTTGTACTATGTACAGTGATGTGACACACGTTTCAAGTGTAATAGATGAGTATATAGCAGAAAACAACTAGTCTCATATGTCATGTTGGTGTTCAGAGGTTTAAAAAGTACTCAAAAAATACTATACAAGTGAAAGATTAAACAGGGTGGTGAAAATTGTACACATATAAGGGTATAATCGTTTGGACAATACATATTTGAATAAAAAAAATTGTGCTAGATTTAAATAGTACTTGTGTAATAGTAAAAGTAACAGCAATAATGAATTTATAGATTATTGTTTAAACTTTAAAATCTCTCACCACACAGCATGAATGGATGACATACAATGCTTTATCATGCTTTAGAACCGTCTATGATTAATTGTATTTAACTATCAAACTACAGGCACTAAATATAAATTATTCATCATGCTTAAAGTTGTAAAACCTTTTAATTAACTTGTGCAGATGTTGAATTGTTAGAGTCAAGCCTTTTGTGGGATCAAAAGCAAAAAAGTCAATATGTCCATGTTTACTGTGTTCTTTTAAGCATAGAGTATATTGTAAAAGTATATTTTCAAGTGTGACAGTAGTAAACATTAAGCGCACAAGTGCCTAACTATAACATGTTTATTTGTACATCCTGTTTTCTTATAAGAATAGTCACTAGGGATAGTTTGTTATTGAAAACATGACATGCAATTTGTAGTAGCCATTTTGGAAACAGCTGAAGTAATCGCTGAGCATTTTTTCTCAGAATAAGTGCAATGTTCGATTACTTGTGGTTTTTGAAAAAGTTACAAGATCACAGATGTAAAGTACTCGAATAATGTTAGCTGATTGGTGTACTGAAGTATTTATTAAGTATCTACTTGAGTACAATTAACCTCACTTAAGTATATATTAAATTTATAAAAACAGAAAAGTTTAGTTATTTGTCCTATGCTTGTTCATTGTCATATGCTTACAAGGTTATTACAGTATGTGTTCTAAGTACTCCTTTTGATTGATTGGAAAATTTAACATATGCCTACGTTATTTTTTGTGTACAGACACAAGTATTAAGACAGAATAAGTTTGTTTGAGTTGACTTAACTGAAATTAATTGCTGCGAAAAATCCTAAATTGTCAACGAACATGTCAAATGTCAAATCTTTATAAAAAGACGGTATTCTTATAATTACACAAATTTAACTGCTTACTGCACTAAAAAAAAATTATAAAATGAAAACACAAAAACATAAAAAGTATACTTGCAGCTAGACAAAAGGCCGGTATACTTTAAAGGAGTTAACAATTTGCTATCTTGAAATGCCATATTTTGAAATACTAAATTTAGTATATTTTAATTGTAACTAAATTGTACAGCATAATCTCTAGGGTATTTAATGTACTTTTACGTGCTATATTGGATCAGCAACAAATATACTTTGACCATAAGTTCATTACATGTTTAATTAATGTTTGAAGCCTGGGTTATTTTTATTGCAAATAAATATGAACATTTCCAAAACCCACAAGTAATCGAACATTGCACTTATTCTGAGAAAAAATGCTCAGCGATTACTTCAGCTGTTTCCAAAATGGCTACTACAAATTGCATGTCATGTTTTCAATAACAAACTATCCCTAGTGACTATTCTTATAAGAAAACAGGATGTACAAATAAACATGTTATAGTTAGGCACTTTTGTGCGCTTAATGTTTACTACTGTCACACTTGAAAATATACTTTTACAATATACTCTATGCTTAAAAGAACACAGTAAACATGGACATATTGACTTTTTTGCTTTTGATCCCACAAAAGGCTTGACTCTAACAATTCAACATCTGCACAAGTTAATTAAAAGGTTTTACAACTTTAAGCATGATGAATAATTTATATTTAGTGCCTGTAGTTTGATAGTTAAATACAATTAATCATAGACGGTTCTAAAGCATGATAAAGCATTGTATGTCATCCATTCATGCTGTGTGGTGAGAGATTTTAAAGTTTAAACAATAATCTATAAATTCATTATTGCTGTTACTTTTACTATTACACAAGTACTATTTAAATCTAGCACAATTTTTTTTATTCAAATATGTATTGTCCAAACGATTATACCCTTATATGTGTACAATTTTCACCACCCTGTTTAATCTTTCACTTGTATAGTATTTTTTGAGTACTTTTTAAACCTCTGAACACCAACATGACATATGAGACTAGTTGTTTTCTGCTATATACTCATCTATTACACTTGAAACGTGTGTCACATCACTGTACATAGTACAAATAGTCAGTTATTTGTAAGCTGTATGCTTACATCCTGACCAACACATTAAAATATTACAGATTTTCAGCAATACAAAAGGTTTGTCCCATGAGGTGCAGTTTTTTGGCGGCATGTCTGTGTGCTTTTACAAAACAGCATGATATGTACTTTAGTATATTTCTTTTACAGTGTAGATTGCATCAAAGTTGCAGAATAGTGAATAAAAACACATTAATATTTCAGTTTGTGGAAACTTTTCACCAATCACAATCAAACAAGTCAGAGGCGACAGCTTTACATACCCTGACACATATTTACCTTTCAAAATGCTAAATATTCAATTAGCACAATCAGTAGCTTTAACTATTTACTAAAATGTCAAGCACATGATGTTTAACTAAATTTATTAGCTTGTTTTTTCAACTTTATTATAAGTATATCACTAAAATGATAGGTCTGAAAATAGATTTAGAATCACATAACATAGAAATAAAACAAAAATACTTATTGGTACTCAGCAACAAACATATGAAACAGTTTTGGTACAGTTTGTATCAAATTGGTGAATGTTGGTACTCGTAGATTGTCTATACTATAGGGATGCTAAAGTGTATGTTTGTATGTCACCAGAACGTATACTGCATAACTTTAACTTCTTTATGTTTTAACAGATCCAATTTAAGTAGGCCTAGATTTTTAACCAAACTCGACTTTTTAAAATAACTTTAATCTAATAACCAATTATGGATAACGGCTCTTAAACTTTCTCTTTCTTTACCTCAAAGGCATTGCAATAAGTTATGGAATATGGGTCATTTCATAAATGTAATTGTATTTTCTTACAAGTATATTTCCCTTAAAATAAATAGCGTGTCTTGTATCGTTACATTTTTAATTCCAAAACGAATATGTAAGTGTAGATGTAAGCGTATTTCTTCTCAATTCTTAATTCTTTAAAAAAAAGAACACTATCATGAAATAAGCTAATTTTCAATTAAATATGTGACTGCTTTGAGCCCTAATAGGAAACCAAATAAACAACTATAATGAACAATTCAGACCACAGAATAATGTTGAAAAGCGTGTACATATTTGCGTAAAAACATTCAAATTTATTTTATTGTCCATTAGTATGGCAACCAGTTTTGAAATGTCTTCAAGTAAGCATTATATTTTGTCAACCTAAAACCTCCATGAAATATAAAATTCTATAATATTAGTTCTCTAAAATATTTCATTGTGAATATATTTACGGTATGATCCTGTATTTTTTATTTTGTTTAATCAAAATAGGTATCCCTACATCATCACGCCTATGTCTTAAATAAAAGATGTTAACTAAATGTTTATTCATGACTTTTATGACACCATGGCAGATGTTCATAGTACCGCCCCAGTAAGTGAAGGCGGACCTGATTGAATGTGTAGATAAAGCGCCCATTATTACTTCTAGCTACCAAGGAGTAATGCTTTTGGGCACAGTCACCGACCCCAGAACTTTCTACAAGAACCCATTGATCAGGAGTAAAAAGAAGATTAAAGACATAAAAATGTACTAACTTTGAGGACTACCTTTGGTCTTGTTTGCACTAAGCTATTAGGACTGAACTATTGCTGCTTAAGGACACCAGCAGCATCTTAAAGGTACTACTGCATATGTTCTACACAGAATATGGTACAAACTTTGTATTGTGATTAAACAAAAAAACGTTTTCTAAAAAATTATTTTCTGATTTCTTCTGACAGCCCCTTGCAAAGATGGCGGATTGCTATTGTTCTCAAAATGCTGACTCTGATGCGCATGAAAGGCCTGAGTGCAAGTGCGACCCTGCTTTTGATTGTCAAATGAGGTCTATTGTGGAAGACATGTTTAAACAGCATTATAGGGACCGTATGGTCTTTCTTCTGGAGAGGATCATCAATGATGCGTGTGATTCTAATCATGATTGTACAGGAGATGGCAAACGTGTGAAAAATCTCAAGAGAGAAATGGACGTTGTGAGAGGTGCCTTAAACTCATGGGCCGATACGATAAATCAATTGACTCACCTGTGTGTTCGTAGCAGTGGTGCTGTCTGTGCAACCATTACAAAAATTCTTGAGGTGCTGACTGGATGGAGTGATGAGATGGGAGTAACGCAGGTTCTATGCATGTCTACATATATAACAGATATTTGTGTGTCACTGCTTTCACAAAACAAAATAGCAAATATAGCTGAGATTGTAGAAGTTTTGACCAACCACATTCTTGAACACGACAGAATGCTTTTAGTAGAATTTCTTTGCTGGTTAGATATTCAGTAATGTCGTTACAGTGTTCTGGTGTACCCTGTTTTTCTTCAATGTATGACTGTATATACATATATTTTTTTCTTAGTTGATTTGTCTTTATTATTCCTATGCAATCCATGTTTGTTCATTATGCACTACTCTATTTCAGTGTATATTTGCTCGAAATAAAAAGTTTATCAGCTTAAGTAAACTTATGATTTTGTGTTAAACAAGTAAAATGTTTTAATGTAACTAAGTAGATTTTAAATTCTACAAGCATTTATAAAGAAAAGAATAACCTGCTTGGCATTTTATTACCCCACCTAGTCATAGGTGGTTTACATACACAGGATCAGGTTTACATACAAAAATTATAACTTAAAGTAAACTTGCAAGAGTGGCCATGTGTTAATTGGTGCATTCAAAGTCTAGCGGTATAAATGACCTATTGCTTGTTCTGAAAAGTGTCTATGCCTTTTCTGTAAAAAAGTTAGAAAATGAGCTAGACGCAAAACATGATGGCGTGAAACAAATCATAGAAACATTGTAGAAATTGATTTAAGACCTGTAATTATGCCAAATGTATATTTAAATATTAGAAAATTAAAATGTTGCATAGTGTGTCAAAGAGTGGTTACTTGTTTAAAGCATAAAGGTATAAACTGTAGATCATTTATTAAAGTTGGTTGACGTTTAAGACACCCATAATAACACACAGTTCTAATGTGTAATGGTTTTGTAGTCAGTTTAGAAAGACAAACTAAAAACTGTCACCCAATTTAGTTTTAAATCTAGAAGTACTGACGTACAATTTTATAATTTCTCATTCATTTGAAAAACTGTATGAACAAAAGGCATACATTATATTGTTGGTTGTCTCTGGTTTAAAACCAAAACATTTACAACTCAAACTTTCATGACAGTTGAAAAGAATACATTTCTAATACACCGTACCTTAGACACTGTCGCAAAAATATATTAATGCAGATTTAGTGGCAAGTATTCAATTTAGTTTTGTAGATTTATAGTTCTAGACAACAAAATATAATTGGCAGTAGAAATGGTTATTGTGTCTTTTACTGTATGCATCATAACAGATACTTTGAGAGTTTAACACATATGCAAAAAGTTTGCAAAGACATTTTGTGTTAAAAAGTGCAGCAGAAAACGGTTGCCTGAATTAGGTCAAATAATTTTGTCAGACGACAGTGGTCATAAAACATAATTAAATGTTTCAAAAACATTCTGCATTAAAAGATTGATAAATTTCATTCATTAAAGTTTACTGCAAAGTATTTTTAAAATAAAATGTATTTACACTTTGATATTAATGTGCTTTGTTGACAGTATAGCGTGTAGCATTCAAGTACGATACAAATAACTGTGGCTAAGTGTTGTTATTAATGTTACTTGGGACAAATTAGAGGTTAAAAATATTCCCATATCATAAAACCCAGAAATTCTAACCATTAGACCATATTGGTGTAAGCAATGTATTTCATATTATCACTTTTTTCCCATTTTGTGGTAAAAAGTGCAGCAGAAAACGGATGCTTGAATTAGGTCAAATAATTTGGTCAGACGACACTGGTCATAAAACATAATTAAATGTTTCAAAAACATTCTGCATTAGAAGATTGATAAAATAAACGTATTCATTCATTAAAGTTTACTGGAAAGTATTCTTAAAATAAAATGTATTTACTCTTTGATATTAATGTGCTTTGTTGACAGTATAGCGTGTAGCATTCAACTACGATACAAATAACTGTGGCTAAGTGTTGTTATTAATGTTACTTGGGACACATTAGAGGTTAAAAATATTCCCATATCATAAAACCCAGAAATTCTAACCATTAGACCATATTGGTGTAAGCAATGTATTTCATATTATCACTTTTTTCCCCCACAAATGAAACTATTCTTTGATTTTCTCTCTTAAATTTTACAAAGGCTTGTGTGTCAGTATGAATCTAATGTTTGAGATGTATCTTTATGTTTGACGAAGCCCCTGCAATGTTGTTCTTAAAAACTCCAGAAGAAACGTTAAGTAACTTTTGAGAACTGACAGTTTTAAAAACATGTATGCTTTGTAACTTACAAACTCTGACAGTGGCTCAAAATTACAGATTTTTAGCAGGTGCATAAAAAGCTTACATTTTGTGTTGAAAAAGTGCAACAGAGTGCAAAATCAAAAGCTTGAATTAGCTCAATGTTTCTGGCTTGTAAAAACAAAACTCTAGTCATGCGTTAATTTTAATGAATAGTATTTTAAACATCACTTTTCCGTGTGATAACGTTTATATTCAGAGTGAAAAAAAATAAACATTGTTCGATTTCAGATTGTACAGTTGAAAATGTGTATGTCAATGAAAAACCTTCAATTTAAAGAAACATATACACTCACTACAAAATGTGTGTAGTATCAATAATCTTAATTCATCTAAATCTAATGGTAAAAGAAAAGCATCATTTGCTCTGTCTACTTTCAAGAACTACCTTTAAACTTGACTTATTTTGACAAATGTGTAGGCTTACTTGATTTAACACTGTTATGTGAACATATAAATGGTGGATCCAGTAGATAAACTAATACATTTTACTGTATAACATTAAGTACAGGTAACTAAGGGATGGAGCTGTACTGTTTTTAGATAAACTGAAAATCATTTTATGTTTATATTTTTGTTTTATATTCGGAATAATCTCTATATTTCTCTTTATATTATCAAGAATTTTTAAAGAATTCCAATCAGTTTGAATCTAAAATTCCGTAACTAAGTTGCTTGGCTTCAATTGTGAGCAGTACAATACCTTTTATTTACCTTTTGAAACAGAAATAACAATTCTGTCTAAAGACTGATAAGACCTTTTAGTAAATCTTTTATTTTAAATCATTTATTTTCAAATCTACACCAGTGATGACCAGTGTGCAAAACATTACGTTTTTAGATTAATTATACTACAATGTGTGCCATAAAATACAGATCATGCATGTAAATATATTGAAAATGTGTTAGTCAAAAGAAAAACATTCAGTTTAAAATGTTTTTCATAATAAAACTTTTCATTAATCACAAAGACAACTGGAATTTACATCTGTGTTTTTCAACCAACAGTTTAGAACATTACATTTTTAGATAAATAGTTTTACAAGGTCTGCTAATTTGTCGTCAATGCATATTAAGATTTGTTATTTGCTGGATTAATATTGTAAATATATTTTAATTAGATAGTTTCGATAAAAGATACATTAAAACGATATGACTGATGGTCTTTTGTCTGTCTTAAAATATGTATTAGTTTAATGTAGTAATAATGTGAAAACAACATAACCTATTAATGAGCAATAATAAAGGCTGATTCATTAAATACTGTGTCGTGAATTCAAGCAGACACAACCAGACCCAGGCATACACATGCACACAGTTGGCTGCATGTGAATATATAGATATGCAATATCAGCACAGTTTCTAATCACCTAACAACATATAGTATTTAGTAGGAGACACCCACCTCATGCAATCAGATATATGTTCCATATCTGATATAAATCTTTCACAAATAGTTGACGGGATGCTGTCTAAAGGATAAGTTTACCTTATCATCGCTCACACACACACACAGACACACCCATGCCTAAACAGCCGGTAAGAGCCACACTGACTGATAGCCATGTAAGCGGACGTTCGCGTTTATTAAACAAGCGCAACCATTACGTTCTCTTATCACATAGTAGCTTATAGCAATTGCATTGTAACAGTCATCAGATATGTCTTCTATCTTTCACAAGCAGTCTTCAACCGTCTTCAAATTACCAAGACAGACACACAGTCAGAGCCATGCCCACACCCCTACCAGAGACACACACACACACACACATACACAGAGACGCACATTGAGCCAGTATGGTCATACCAGAGCGCAGGCAAGACCACATGGGAAATACTAATAGTTTATTAATTATATTATAATAAAATATAATATATTAGTATAATATAATAGTGTATAATAGTATATCATTATAATAGTTTATTGCAATAATTAAAATATAATATATTACAATAATTAAAATATAATATAATATAGTACAATAATTAAAATATAATATAATGTAGTACAATAATTAAAATATGGTTTTAATAACGGTTGATATATTTTATTTCATTTGATTAAAATCTAATTATTAATATTATAATATCTATTTTTAAATTAATATTACAATTAAGAATTAATTACAGGAATTAATAATAATTTAATTAAACTGATAAGAATATAATTACCGGAATTATAATTCAATTACCGGAATTATAATTTAATTACCGGAATTATTCATTTAATTAAACTGATAAGAATCTAATTACCGGAATTATTATTTTAATTAAACTGATAAGAATCTAATTACCGGAATTATTAAATGTATATTAAAAAGGGGCGGGGCTTAAACCGGAAGTCCCGCCTAAAAGGGGCGTGGCCGTCATCAATCAAATTTCTTGACACAAGCCGCCCCATATTCCTCTCTCTTCCCTAATCTTTCTAATTATCTTTTCAGTGCCAACCGTTTGATTGAAGTGTGAAATGTGCACAAATATGGTTATTGGTTCATAATAAGTTGAAACACATTCTTAGATTATTTATTTGCTGTATTTGGCTTAACCGTTCATGGGTGGCTCACCAATGTATAGATGACTCTAATACATCAAATAAGTAAGCTGACCAAAGTTCTTACGGGCAGAAGACTTTATTGAAGACAATGAATAGTGCAGTTCCTCAGCAGTGATGTTAACTCGTCTGTCTTCAAGTAGCTTAACCCAAAGTACTCTCTGTGAGACACTACTTTATAACAAAGGATGTAACCCCCCTGGAGATTACCCAACTGCTTTGGTTGGGTCACAACTCTTGAGTTTCTGTTGGCCATTTGGTTCACACCTTTTCAGGTGATGATACTTGTTTGCTTTTGAAACAAGCCACACAATCTATCAACATATAGAGTTATTTTGCCTTCTTGCAGCTCTGTAGCAAATATCACAACCTGGTACTGGACTGTGATCCCTGATCTACAATACAAAACAGTTGTCAAAATCTTTACCCCTTTTCAGTTTTTAAGTAATCAGGTGTTCAAAGGGTTTCATTATCAGTAACTTGATATGTATTCAAGAGTTCACACTTGTTTGGTATGCTGTCCCGGGAGAGAGCCCTAAGCTCATAAGATCCTCAAGCCCTAACCTCTCTCTCGTAAGCAGGGCAAGAGGGGAGTTTGAGCTCAAGTAGATCTTGATTAATCCCCCGACTTGTTTCTGTTCTAATGACAGATATACCGGATATCCGGAAAGTATTCATAGCACTTCACTTTTTCCACATTTTTTTTATGCTACAGCCTTATTCCAAAATAGATTATATTCATTTTTTTCCTCAAAATTCTACACACAATACCCCATAATGACAACGTGATCAAAGATATTTTTTAATTGTTGCAAATTTATTAAAAATAAAAAAGCTGAAAAATCACTTGTACATAAGTATTCACAGCCTTTGCCTTGAAGCTCTAAGTTGAGCTCAGATACATTCTGTTACCACTGATCATTCTTGAGATGTTTCAGCAGCTTAATTGGAGTTCACCTGTGGTAAATTCAGTTGTTTGGACATAATTTGAAAGGCATAAACCTGTCTATATAAGGTCCCAGGGTTGACAGAGCATGTCAAAGCACAAACCAAGCATGGAGACAAGGGCATTGTCTGTACACCTCCGAGACAGGATTGTTTTGAGGCACAAGGCCGGGAAATGTTACAGAAAATTTTCTGCTGCTCTGAAAGGTCCAATGAGCACAGTGTCTTCCATCATCCGTAAGTGGAAGATGTTTGGAACCACCAGGACTCTTCCTAGAGCTGGTCAGCCATCTAAGCTGAGTGATTAAGCTGAATTATCAGGAGAAGGGCCTTAGTCAGGGAGGTGATCAATAACCTGATGGTCACTCTGTCTTAGCTCCAGCGTCCTTCTGTGGAGAGAGGAGAACCTTACAGTAGGAAAACCATCTGTGCAGCAATTCACCAATCAGGCCTGAATAGTAGAGTGGCCAGACGGAAGCCACTCCTTAGCCTGGAATTTGCCAAAAGGCATCTGAAGGACTCTCAGATCATAAGAAACCAAATTCTCTGGACTGATGAGACTAAAATTGAACTCTCTGGAGTGAATGCCAGGCGTTCTGTTTAAAGAAAACCAGGCACCACTCCTCACCAGGCTAATACCATGTCTATAGTGAAGCATGGTGGTGGCAGCATCATGCAGTGGGGATGTTTTTAGCCTCATGAACTGGAAGACTAGTCAGAATAGCTTCCAGCAGGACAATGACCCAAAGGTCACCGCCAAAATATCAATGGAGTGGCTTCACGACAACTCAGTGAATGTCCTTGAGTGACCCAGCCAGAGCACAGACCTAAATCCTATTGAACATCTCTGGACAGATCTGAAAATGGCTGTACAATGTCACTTCCCATCTAACCTGATAGAGCTTGAGAGGTACTGCGAAGAAGAATGGGCAAAACTTTTCAGACAGGTGTGCCAAGCTTGTGGCATCGAATTCAAAAAGACTCGAGGCTGTAATTGCTGCCAAAGGTGCATTAAAGTATTGAGCAAAGGCTGTGAATATTTATGTATATGTGATTTCTCAGAAAAAAATCTAAAACTCTTTCTTCACATTGTCATTATGGGGTATTGTGAGTAGAATGTTAAGGAAATAATTGAATTTAATGCATTTTGGAATAAGGCTGTAACATTAAAAAATGTGGAAAAAGTGAAGCGCTATTAGTACTTTCCGGATGTACTGTAGGGATTGTTAAAGGGAGATATATGGCTAACTAAGAGCTTGACTATGGTGCCAATATAGAATGTTCAGTTTACCTAGGTCATGTGTTTTTGGACTGGGAGGAAACATGGGAATCCAGGGGAAACCCAAGTGAGCACGGGGAGAATGAGCAATCTCCACACCGAAATGTCAACTGGTTTAGTAGGGACGAAGGTAACTGAGGTAAATCTACTCTGGGTATTTATAGTGAGTTAGGATTCATCTGATTGGTGAATCATGTGTTAGCTAATGCAGGACCATCATAAGCATGTGATCCTCTCGAAAGTAGTTTATAAATAAACTTCACGTGAATGAACAGCCAAACTATATTAAAAAGCTGCCGTTTTGATTATACCCGTATTTGTGTGGACAAGGCCTAAATTCTGAGGACTCTAATCACCATTGTGAAGCTTCATGTGAGTGCTGAGGATTCTTTTATGTTTAAAGCCCATTCCACACTCACTGCATCTAAAACGATCCTCTCCTGAGTGAGTCTTCATGTGTTGCTTAATGGAGTCTTTGCGTGTGAGACTCTTTCCACACTGATCACATGTGAACACTATAGTTCCAGTGTGACCATCCATGTGGTTCATGAGGCTAGCTTTGGTTGTGAAGCTCTTTCCACACTGAGCACATACAAACGGCTTCTCTCCGGCGTGACTTATCATGTGGTGTTTGAGTGTGCTTTTATATGGGAAACTTTTACCACACTCTGTGCATGTGTAAGGTTTCTCTCCAGTGTGAATCCTCATGTGGGTGTCAAGGTTTTGTTTTTGAAAAAAACTTTTCCCACACTGTGTGCAAGTAAAACTTCTCTCTCCAGTGTGTGTTCTCATGTGGACTTCAAGGGTGCCATTTTGTTTAAAACTCTTTCCACACTGAGGGCAAGAGTAAGGCTTTTCCCCAGTGTGAATTCTCATGTGCACTGCCAAGTTTCCTGTATTATTAAAGCTTTTTCCACTCTGTTGGCATGTGTACGGCCTCTCCCCAGTGTGAATTCTCATGTGTGCTGCCAAGTTTCCTGCATGACAGAAGCTTTTTCCACACGGTTGGCATGTGTATGGCCTCTCTCCAGTGTGAATTATCATGTGGGTTTTAAAGCCTTGTATTTGACCAAAACTCTTTCCACACTGTTCACAGGTGTAAGGTTTCTCTCCTGTGTGAACTCTCATGTGAACATCAAGCTTTGACTTTTTAGTGAAACTCTTTCTACACTGTTTACAGTTGAAATTACACCTAGATTTGGATTTCCGAAGTCTTACGCGTGATGGAGTCCTTTTAGACAGTGTGGGTTTTTCATCAGTTGTTATTTCTTGGAGTTTCTTAAACTGCTGTTTCTCTTTCACTTAATTCCATTGATGAGTCTCCTCTTTCAGCACCATCAGGTCTTAAAAAAACAAAGTTAACTTTAGTATGAAGGCACAAAGCAACAAGCATGAAATGGATGTTTCACCCACAAAATAAAAAGATTTAAAATAAGTCTTTGGTGTTCCCAGAATGTGTCTGAGGTTTCGGCTCAAAATCAGATCATATACCTTGCAGAAGATTTAATTTTGGGGGTCAGAGAAAAACCAAGCTGTTTTTGTGCCTGTGGCTTTTAATGCAAAAGATCAAATGCACTCGCTCAAGATTACTCGTGTTGTGTTCCCTCATTTGTATCTTCCACTCAATTTAAACATTTGTAACTTGCTTGGAAGGCCCGATTGAGACAAATCCTGCATGTTCACAGCAAGTATGCATGATTCACGCTAATATTTGTGAGATGCATTATTGTATTTAAATTATGCAAATGTTTCCCAGTACTAGGTTGCAGCTGGAAGAGCATCCGCTGTTTAAAACATATGCTGTATAAGTTGGTGGTTTATTCCGCTGTGGCGACTGCTGATAATTAAAAGGACTAAGCCGAAGGAAAATGAATGAATGAACTTGTGCAAATGCTTAATGCCACGTTAGCTGTAAACTGGAGTGATGAGGAGATGGCAAGATGACAGACTTTGCTACTTGTTATCATTCATTTGTACTTTTCTCTTTGTTTTCTTGCCTTTTTGCATGTCCTGGGGCTTAGCTAAAGACTTACGTTGTGACATTTTATACCCAACAAGATGCAGAAATGCCATCTAAAAGGGCATTTTTGTATATCTTTTCTGCTGGAGATACTGTTGTCCTAAAAAACTTAAAACATAAAAAAAACGTACATATACCATTTGGCGGTTTTATACATTGGAAGTGGTTATCGTCCCATTCTACGTGAAGAATATGGTCAATACTGACGAACTTTACACTCAAATGTTTGCATATCATCAGCATGCTGTAATCCATTTCTTAAGCAGCAAAAGTCATTTTTAGACTAGTTTGTTGGCCAGTTGTAGTCAGTGCAATGCTTAATGTTATTGTTCCACTACAATCGGTTCATTTTGTCTCATGTCGTCCCACAGCAACATCATATAGTTTAGAATACTGTACAATGTTTTATAATAATTAATTATTTTAGTGTCCATTTCATTCAGCATATTTTAAATTGTGGGCGTCCACGCTTTCTGACATACTTTAAACCAGGGTTTCTGCAGGTTTCATCAAGTTAAACGCAAGACTTTTTAAGAAATTTTTAAGATCATTAATAATGAAATTTTAGACTCATAAAGGGCTAAAGAATTATTCAAATTGCCCAGATGGAAAAGTTTTTTATTTGTCCTATCAAAACAATATTAGAATTTCATGTATTTAATTATACAAAAATAAATGAATTATAAAAATTACAATATTTTTAATATTTCTTAGCAAAAGATTTTAAATATTGTGTACAAACAAGCAAGCTGTTGTTGTAACGATACGCTTTTTTCCAACATAAACTTTCTATACAAAATAATAAAAAATGAACATTTGTTAAAAATTAAAAAAAAACTATAATAAACTAAATCTATGCACAACAATCTGTCCAGGTCGATGTCCTCAGCAGTAAATCCATGGAGCACGTTTTAACAAATATTATTGTAGGGAAAATAATTAAACCATTATGATAAATAGAGTTAAAATGACCTTTTAGAATGAAGAGTTTTATTGAGATGGATTGTTGGTGATTGTATGGGTTTTGGCCAGATTGGGTGGCAAAACATGAACAAAGGAAAATTAAGACTTAAATATTTAAGACCTACAACCCAATATTTCAGTAAATTTAAAACTTTAAGGCCTAAAATTTTGATTTTGGATATTTAAGACATTTTAAGACCCTGCGGAAACCCTGTTTAAACACAATAGTCCTGGTAATTAGTTATTATAATAATAATGAAGTAATTGTAACTCAGATACTATCTGTGAGAACTAGTAACAACTACTAAGACAACTTTAAAAGTTATGGAAATTGTGGAAAAGATGGAAAAAAGGGAACGTGACATATGCAAATGGAAAGTACTAAGCCAACACTATCACTGTAATAACAGATATCTTCTATGGGAATACTGTAGGTCAAATATTGTCAGCTCAGGTAAACTTTTTAAATTTATTGTTTTTGTTTATTTTTTTTAGTGCCAAGTAACAAGAAAGAAACTGATTCCTGTCTTTCAATGAGTGCTTATGGGCATTTAGGAGAACTAGGCAGCACACTCAGGGCTGCAAGATGGATTTAATTTAGTATTCTTATTATTAAAATATATCTGAATGAGGATCAAATGACTGAGTTGGTCTTTGAGAATGAAAATCAACCTGTTTGTTCCTGCAGATCTTCCTGTTTGACTGTGAATGTTTCTTCAATCTTCACATCTTCACTCTCCTCTTTAATAAAAGCCATCTTTATAACAGTGTGGAGATCAGTCGCTTCAGCAGTTTTTCATCTGCGATTGGACACTTTATCCTGTTTAAAATGAATAAAACAATGAACAGAAACAAAATAACTTCTCTTCAACACTTGCTTTAACAGTTTCTTTATATGAGAGTAATTAACAAAAATAAATCTGGTGAAAGGTTTCATTAAAACACTTATCACACACATTTCTGTTATATTCAACCATTAGCCCTCGGTTACTGAAAATAAAAAAGTACTTTGTTGTATAAAGGGTTAAAATAATATTTTCAACAGCAGGAACATAGCATGGGATAAACAAACCTAAAACTTTAATTAAATCGGTTCTTTTTCTTCGTCTTAGTTTTTTTTTTTTTTTTTGGCGAATTCCATTCTTTGTGGATTAATTAAATCGGTTTATATCTGTAAACGTTTTAAAACACAAACCTTTCTCCAGTTGAATCACAGCACTGAAGCGGCGCCGCCTGATGACGTCACACGCCACACCAAAATAACAGTAAATGGCAAAAAAAAAAAGCTAAACAAAAAAGACTTTTATTTTGGCGTGGCATGTGACATCATAAGCCTGCGCCGCTACTGCACTGGGATTCAACTGGAGAAAGGTTTGTGTTTAAAGCTTTTACATGAATTTTAACCGATTGTTTAAAGTTTCAGGTTTTTTACCCGATGCTAAATTATTTACCTGCTGTTGACAAAATTTTTTAAACCCTTTACACAACGTAGTACTATTTTACTCAGAGTAATGAAGGTCTATTGTTTGAATAAGTTAACAGAAATGTGTGCAATAAGTGTTTTAATGAAGGTTTAATTTGTTAAATAGCATAATGTCATTCCATTCGAAGTATACAAGAAAAGGAGTACTAGTTTTAATCAGGTCATTGTTTCTTGCTCGGACTTGCTCTTTTACCTGATTTGTTTCTTAATTACTCTCATATAAAGAAACTGTTGAAGCAAGTGTTGAAGAGCAGTTATTTTGTTTCTGGTTATTGTTTTATTCATTTTAAACAGGATAAAGTGTCCAAACGCAGAGGAAAAACTCCTGTTGAAGCGACTGATCTCCACACTGTTATAAAGATGGCGTTTATTAAAGAGGAGAGTGAAGATGTGAAGATTGAAGAAACATTCAGAGTCAAGCAGGAAGATCTGCAGGAACAAACAGGTTGGTTTTCATTCTCAAAGACCAACTCAGTCATTTGATCCTCATTCAGATATATTTTAATAATAAGAATACTAAATTAAATCCATCTTGCAGCCCTGAGTGTGCTGCCTAGTTCTCCTAAATGCACATAAGCACTCATTGAAAGACAGGAATGAGCTTCTTTCGTCACTTGTTATCGTGTCTTTTGTCATTCTTTTATGTATTATTAGTCTCCCGTCTTCTCTACCTTTTTAAGGTTATTGCTTTTCTTGTTATTCTATTGTTTGTAAAGCGTCCTTAAGCACTGGTGCTATATAAAATAATTAAAAACAATAAATTAAAAAAGTTTAACTGCGCTGACGATATTTGACCTACAGTATTCTCATAGAAGATATCTGCTATTACGGTGATAGTGTTGGCTTAGTACTTTCCATTTGCATATGTCACGTTGATCACAATCCCCTTTTTTTTTCATCAACTTTCTGGGTTTAAACTTGTTTTAGTAGTTGTTACTAGTTCTCACAAATAGTACCTGAGTTAGAATTACATCATTATAATAACTAATTACCAGGGCTATTGTTTAAACAGGGTTTCTGCGGGGTCTAAAATGTTGTAAATTCCAAATTTCAGGTCCTAAAAAGTCTTAAATTTACTGAAATATTGTGTTGTAGATCTTAAGTCTTCATTTTCCTTTGTTCATCTTTTGCTATCCAATCGGGCCAAAACCCATACAATCAGCAACAATCTATCTCAATAAAACTTTAAACTTTTCATTTAAAAAGGTCATTTTAACTCTATTTCTCATAATAGTTTAATTATTTTCCTTACAATAACATTTGTTTAAACGTGCTCCATGTATTTTCTGCTGAGGACATCGACCTGGACAGATTGTTGCGCATAGATTTAGTTTATTATAGTTTTTAAAACATTTGTTTATTTTTTTTATTTTATTTTAAAGAAAGTGTATGGATATAAGTAAAGCTTGCTTGTTTTTACACTATTTAAAATCTTTTGCTAACAAATATCTAAAATATTAAATTTTATTATTATTCATTTATTATTGGATTATTAAATGTATTAAATTATAATATTGTTTGATAGGACAAATAAAAATCTTTTTCATCTGGGCCATTTGAAAAATTCCTTAGCCTTATGAGTCTAAAATTTCATTCAAAAGGGTCTTAAAAGTCTTACATTTAACTTGGTGAAACCTGCAGAAACCCTGGTTTAAAATATGTCAAAAAACATGGATGCCCCCAATATTAAATATGCTGAATGAAATGGACACTAAAATAATTAATTATTATAAAACATTGTACAGTATTCTAAACTATATGATGTTGCTGTGGGATGACGTAAGGTAAAATGAACAAATTATATTAGAATTGTAATATAGAATTGTATATTATTAAAATGTTAAAACATAATTAAAATGTTAAAATCGAGTGGTAGATACAGATGAGGGAACACAACACGAGTAATCTAGAGCGAGGGCATTTGATCATTTGCATTTAAGGCAGGGAGGGATGCATTGGAGAGGGGTGCGCAACATATTTGAGGACCGGCGGGGAGACGCACAATTTCCAGGAGCTTATCAATCGTTTGCGAGCACCCGGGAGTCCCTATGGATATGCAGGAGACTCCTGGAACTTCCGGGAGACTTGGGATGTCTAAAGTAGTCTCTAGTAGTCTGACTTTGATTAGTTGGATCAGCTGTATTTGTTTGGGGTTGGAGCAAAACTGTGCAGAGCTGCGGCCCTCCAGGAATCGAGTTTGAGACCTATGCTTTAAAGGGATAGTTCAACCAGAAATTAAAATTGCCTCATTTTTCTCACAATCGCGACAGTACGTCATTTCATTTACACACAGTCTAATATCCATCAGTGATTCTGCCATTCTTAACCTTGGGTGAACACAAAGGTTGGTATAATATTAGTGTTGCATATATAACGCACACACATACATTCACTCGTCACCACATCTGCTGATATTTTCAATATACACACAGACACCAAAAAGAGTACACATAAATATTTATTGAACTTATCTGCAAGTTTCACATCTCGTCTTTTGTTGTTTGTGTGGTGTTGCAGTCAAGGTTACCGCAAGCTACTGGCAAACTCCGGTAGCTGTCTAGAAAGCTTGTTAATGCTAAACTTGCACTGCACATGCGTGGTCACTCCGATAACTTGACTGTCTTAACGTTGCCTGTTTGGGGGGAGAGCTGGGAATACAAAACCAGAGTAATAGGAAAATACATGAACTGACACATATATTGGTCAATATGATGTATTATTAATGTTAAATACACCTGTTATGATACTGGAGATTATCTCAATGGGATGTATGTGATCATCTATAAAGGTGCAATATTTTAATACTCACCTAAGGGATTTTAGCGGGCTCCATGTGCGGTGAGGCATCTAGTATATAAGCCAGACCTGTTGGTTGTTGAGGGGGTCTTTTGCAGTAGGAGGCAAATAGAGCTAGTGTGTCGTACCTTTTTTGTGGAAGGTTGAACACCAAAGAGCGGTAATTTCTACAAGTAAATATTTATTTTCTAGTTAGTTTTCTTGTTTTGATTTTTGTTTCTTTATTTTCCTGATAGCTTTTTTTACGGATATCATTTGTACATATTTATGGTGGACTGTAAAGAGGAACGGAAACTGTCAATAAATTACATTTTGCACATAAGTGCTCTGCCATATTCTTTGTGGCCTGTATTCCACCACGCCTCATCACACTCTCCCTCATGTGGTTTTAAACCTTTATGAGTTTCTTGATTCTGCTGAACACAAAAGGAGATATTGTGAAAAAATGCTGGCTTTCTGTGTGTTCCAGAAGAAAGGAAATGTTTAAAACCACATGACGGACAGTAAATGGTGAGGTCATTTTAATTTTTGAGAAAAACATCCATTTCATGCTTGTCACTTTGTGCCTTCATACTAAAGTTCACTTTTTATTTTAATTTTTTTAAGCCCTGATGGTGCTGAAAGAAGAGACTCATCAACTGAATGAAATGGAGAAGAAACAGCAGTTTGAGAAACCCCAAGAAATAACGACTGATGAAAACCCCACACTGACTAAAAAGACTTCATGCAGAAGACCTCGGAGATCCAAATCTGCGTGTAATTTAACCTGTCGTCAATGTGGAAACTGCTTCAGCCGAAAACGCAGCCTTCAAGTCCACATGAGAATTCACACCGGAGAGAGGCCTTTCACCTGTAAAGAGTGTGGGAAGAGTTACAGTCAAAAATCAAACTTTAATGTTCACATGAGAATTCACACTGGAGAGAGGCCGTACACATGCCAACCGTGTGGGAAAAGCTTCTATAATACAGGAAACCTTGCAGCGCACATGAGAATTCACACTGGGGAGAAGCCTTACTCCTGCCATCAGTGTGGTAGGAGTTTTAACCAAAATGGCACCCTTGAAATCCACATGAGAACACACACTGGAGAGAAACCTTACATATGCACAGAGTGTGGTGAAGGTTTCATATGTCAAAGCGCACTCAATTACCACATGATAAGTCACAGCAGAGAGAAGCCGTTTCCATGTGCTCAGTGTGGAAAGAGCTTCATATGTAAAGCTAGCCTCATGAACCACATGAATGGTCACACTGGAACCTTAGTAATGTGATTAGTGTGGAAAGAGTCTCACTCACAAAGACTCCATTAAGCAACACATGATGATTCACTCAGGATAGGATCGTTTAGAAGCCTCAGCGCTCACATGACGCTTCACAATGTCCTCAAAATTGAGACCTTATCCACACTCTAAGCCCAGATAAGTTGAGTTTATTCAAAATAAGAGGAAACTGGTTGCATTAAAAATGTAAGTAATGAATACTTAAAAAAAAAAAAAAACTTGAGTGAGCTCTACTTAAAACAGACCCCCTAGTTTTTCACAATTTTTTGGGTGATTTTTTTTGCGATTTAAAAATGACTGATTTTGTGGCGGTAATTCCCAGATATTTGCGGACAATTTTGCCATTAAAAAAAGTATGGAGATCTTTGATCATCTAATCGCTGATTTTAGCAAGTTGCATGGGATTGGCTAAATTGACTATTCTTTTAGGATGAGTGGGCAGTTTGCAACCAGTCTATTTGAATATTAGTTAATCCTGCACCCTCTGACTAACTTCAGAGTGTCGACATTCTGTCCGTGAGAAGACACGCAAACCCGGGGCATGAAACTCTGAGCGGCGTTTGGTCCCTATTGAACGTGTAACTGAAGAGTAAGGAATCAAATATAAATCAAAACTCTAAATTAAGTCATAGATGATGAATGTGATCCGTTCTTACAATTAGAAATACAGTCTAAATTGTATGATCACTTAAAATTGGATTCAGATTAAATTCGGAGCTAAAAAACGAATATAAATAAATTACAATAAATAACAAAATTATTTTCAGAAGCACTAGAAAGGGCTTACATGCATTTAACCTAGTTTCATCATTGGGCTAATAGATGGACTTCTACACTTTCAAATCTGTGTCTTATCAATATGACCAAAATTACTTTGATCAATTATGTAAGAAACTCTGAAAACTGGACTGATACAGTTTCAATTTACTATAACTTCTATGTCAAGCGGTTTTGACACAATTTACCTTGTAATAGCACTAGATAAATAAAGATGAATTGAATTGAATCTGCTCAAATGTGAACACGTTAATGGACCGAACTAAATCTGATCTGATTTATTTTACATTTAATTTGCATAAAAATTACAATGTGTGTAGCCAATGTTTCCAGTGTCTTTTCAATTTTCAGCTTTTGATGAGTTTTTAAGACTTAATGAAAACTAATGTTTTATTTCTTTATTTCAGACCTAATTGAAGAGAATGTGGGGAGTAAAGAGGAGGAACATCATGTCAAAATTGAGGAAAAAACTCATTTACAGACTGATGGTATTTTGAAAAGGAGAGACAAGAATCGTTTCACCTGCACTCAGTGTGGAAAGAGTTTTGAAAGAAAAGGCAATCTTACGATTCACATGAAGATCCACACTGGAGAGAAACCATTCACATGCACTCAATGTGGGAAGAGTTTCAGCCACTCATCACACCTTAATCTACACATCAGGATCCACACTGGAGAGAAACCATTCACATGCACTCGGTGTGGGAAGAGTTTCAGCCAATCATCATACCTTAATCAACACGTGAAAATCCACACTGGAGAGAAACCATTCACATGCACTCAGTGTGGAAAGCGTTTCAGCCAGTCTTCAAACCTTAATAAACATATGATGATCCACACTGGAGATAAACCTTTCACATGCACTCAGTGTGGGAAGAGTTTCATCCGTTCATCACACTTCAATGAACACATGAGGATCCACAGCGGAGAGAAACCATTCACATGCACTCAGTGTGGGAATCGTTTCATCCGCTCATCACACCTTAATCAACACATGAGGATACACACTGGAGAGAAACCATTCACATGCACTCAGTGTGGGAAGCGTTTCATCCGCTCATCACACCTTAATAAACACATGAGGATACACACTGGAGAGAAACCATTCACATGCACTCAGTGTGGGAAGAGTTTTAACTGCTCATCACACCTTAAAGAACACATTAGGGTCCACACTGGGGAGAAACCATTCACATGCACTCAGTGTGGGAAGAGTTTCAGCCGATCATCATCCCTTAATCTACACATGAGGATCCACAGTGGAGAGAAACCATTCACTTGCACTTAAGCTGCAGACACACTGGACTTTTCCTCCCATAGACTTCCATTCATGCGCACACGAATGCATCAGATTGGAAACGCAAGTTCATGCATCAAGTTTTGCAGTTCACTGCCTTGCAAAGTTCAAGCTTGGTGAACTCTGACCTGCGAAATTGAATCACTTGACTGTGTGAGACCAATCAAAGATCAAAACATGACCTCTCTGGACAGCAATTTAAATTATGGACCAATCACTCATTTTTTATTGTCTAATCATCTTGTTTAATCCCGCCCCTTTTCGCAGTGCCGTACAACAGAATTCGGTGCTTCGGTGTGGGATGAGTTTTAGCAACTCCTCAGACCTTAATAAACACATGAAGACCCACACTGGAGAGAAACCTTTCACATGCACTCAGTGTGGGAAGAGTTTCAACCGATCAGCAAACCGTAATGAACACATGAAGATCCACACTGGTGTGAGAGTATATGTGCTGGAGTGTGAGAAGACTTTTATTACAGCTCCAAAACTGAAACCGCACCAGACGATTCACACTGGAGAGAAACCGTACAGATCTGATCAGTGTCTACAGAGTTTCACTCATTCGGCGCAGCTTAAGAAAAACATGGACAAAAAGTTGCACACATGACATGAATGCAGCAAAACATTTTCTCATGTGCACAGGAGGTTTCATGTCTGAATAATGTTTGAAAAGGCTTAGTGATGGTATACTGTTTTCCAACACTCGTACACTGCAGTAGGTGGGGTTGTAAATGTGTTGCGCTCCTCGCGTTTACTGTAAACACAATGATGGCGGCTGAGTGAAAAACAGTTTCATAAACCTCTGGCAAACAGCACCTCTGTGGCCTAAAATCTCTTTGCAAGTGATTGTACAGGTGCAGATACGTATGTACTCTACTCTCCAGTGTATTCATGTAGCTAGTGTTGTTTTGGATGATGTTCTCTGTCTGACTCCCTCAAGTTTAGAAAGCTCATTCAATTGTCCTGTCTTGCATATTTTATTAGTAAAGTTTCTTTACTTTTTGGTTCAAGATTCTTTCTACTTTACTACATTTACTTTTTTGAGTAGAATACAAACTTGATGAATATTTGATGATTTAGGCAGAGCGACAGTTATTAAGTTTTACAATATTAATACACTGTGATGATCCCAAGACTCCAGATTGGAGTATGTGGTAAATTTTCATTGGATGCCTGCATTACTCCTCAATGGGTAAATAAAAGTTGTTGTGCTAGTGAAGGATAGCATTTTTATTGTTAGGCTTTGTTAACATTTACTAATAAATACAGACATAAAGGGGTTTCTTTTTCTGAGGAGTTAAATGCCATATGTGCATAAGAGATGAGTTGATGGGCTGCTCTCAGCAACCTGCCTGTTATCGAGCATGGGTGTATGTAAAATGCAGAGAGCTCTAAAATGTATGAACTGTGTGTTCGTGCTCTGAAACATTTGCCTAGTCGACGGTCAAGGCCAACTGTCAAGAGAAGATACCAGAAAGAGGAACATTTGGTTGCTAAATGGTCCAACTGCCAAGATGTGAAGGATAGCATTTTTTATTGTTAGGCTTTGTTAACATTTGCTAATAAATACAGACATAAAGGGTTTCTTTTTTGAGGAATTAACTGCTACAGTATATTATTGCTGAAGGTTGCTGAGAACAGTACATTCTGTTATTGGGTATGGGTGTATAAAAGTGCAGATAGTTTTGAGGATGACAGAATGTATGAGCTGTGTGTTCGTGCTCTGAAACATCTGCAAGGTCAACTGTCAAGAGAAGATACACAGTTACCAGAAAGAGGAACGTCTGGTTGCTGAATGGTCAAACTGTGAAGGCTTGGGATTAGATAATGTGCGAAAGACATAAAAGCATGAAGGAGAGCCTAAAAAAAATCAGAGCTGAACTGAGGTTACATCTCTCCTGCGCAGAACTTGTACTCTCTAACTTCTTGCATTCAAAATAAAACTTCTTAATTTTCAACTCAGATCTCCGTCAATTTTTGAGCATGCAATGGACTATTTGAGTCCTACAGATGACATCATATAAGTCAATAATGTTGAGATCAGATAGTGTGTGAAAGACATTATAAAACATGAAGGAGAGCCCAAAAGAGACCAGAGCTGAATTGAAATTACATCTCTCCTGCGCAGAACTGGTACTCTCTAACTTCTTGCATTCAAAATAAAACTTCTTAATTTTCAACTCAGGTCTCCGTCAATTTTTGAACATGCAATGGACCATTTGAGTCCTACAATTGGTGACCCGACAACGTGATTGACTGGAGACTGTCAAATAGATGGACGTTTATTTCTGATGCCAAATCCAGAGGCGCCTCTCTAAAGAAAGGTAAGCAGAAACCTTTTTCTAAAATTCTGCTATTGAATATTCTAAATAAGTGGCTTTTGGCATCGGTAAATACGATTGTTCATTTCTTTGATACATTTTGAATTGAATGCAGGACGTTACAGACTGCATAAATTAAAACTTAACTAAAATAGTGTTGAATAAAAGAGAAGAGAAGATTGAATTGTGATAAGTTGTGATAGAGAAAGTTAGGGTGAATCATTAGGATTTACGGTGAAGTCCTGTTCCCTAAATAGGCAGTTAGGGTGAATCACTAGGATTTAAAGAGAAGTCCTGTTCCCTAAATAGGCAAATAAATTGGAAATTGTTTGTCTTGACGAAGTCACTCATATTTCCAATTATCAGGGTAAATACATCGGTATTTAAAGTCCTTTCCCTGAGAAGGCAAAACCCCTGAAGATCCCTCTTATTCTGACGAGAAATTGACATTTTCAGGTAAATTATCAGGGTAAATACATCGGTATTTAACAGGGTAAAAGTACATCGGTACTTAAGAATACATCGGTATTTAGAAGTCCTTTTTCCCTGAGAGAGGCAGAACCTTGAAGATCCCTCTTATATCGACGAGGATCTGAAATCAAGTAAATTTCTCAAGGACAGCAGGTTTAGTGAATTGAGAAATAGTGAGTGTAGGGATAGGGATAAAAAAATAAAATAAACAAATTAAAATTAAAAATTAAAAAATAAATAAATAAAAAATGGAAGGAGAATTTGATAGAGAGTGCAAGGAATATGATTGTCCTCCATTAAGACAACAATGGGATAAAATGGTAGATATCTTATTGGCACAAACTGATCAAAAAAGATAGGAAAAATGGATAAAAGAACTGGGAGAATTTACGCGTGAAATTATTGAACATTATGGTACTGATTGTATGGACAAAAAGGGATCTCTGTTTCAGAAAGTGGGAATAAAAGAGAAAAGAGCACAGGAAGCTGTTTTAAGACACAGAAAGGAGGAAGTAGGGCTATTGAACAAGCAAGCCAATGAAAAGAAAGAAAAAGAGGGAAATAGTGAGTTGGACGAACATAGTAAGGGACAAAGTGAAGTAGATGAAGAGAGCGACAGAGGAAGTGGGACAGATGAGGAAGAGACAGAAGGACAGTGTAAAGAAGATGAAATCCACTTCCTGAAGCAGACAACCCAATCACACTACTTACGTAAGTGATGGAACATTAAAGGCAGGCTTTGCTGTGGTTAAATTACAGAATGATCAATTAGTCACCATAAAATCTGAACCCCTAATTGGCAAACAATCTGCACAAATAGCAGAACTATTGGCCCTAATCAATGCATTGAAACACTCAAAAGGACTGGCTGTCCACATCTACTCTGATTCTGCATATGCAGTGTCCACAGCCCACGTGGAGCTGCCTGTGTGGATCAGATGTGGATTAACAACTTCTCCTGGCCGGCCTATTACTCATGAGAAAGAAGCAAGAGAGCTCTCTGAAGCCATAATGTTGCCAAACAAAGTGGCTATTATTAAGTGCACTGGTCATTCTCAAGGAACTGACCTAATATCAAGAGGGAATGATGCACCAGACTTGGCGGCAAAACATGCCTCAGACTACGTAAAAGATCAGTTTGTGGTGACTTCTGAGCCAGACGTGACATCCCTCCTACCAGAATTCTCAAGAGAATTCTTATCTGAGCAGCAAGACATGACTGCTCCTGAAGAAAAGTCTGTGTGGAAAAATAAAGGGGCAATCAGACACGAGGATGGGCTTTGGACAGCACCTGATGGTAGAGCTTTGCTCCCAGCGTCACTAGTCCCAAGGGTGTTGAAAGAAGCCCACACACATGCACACTGTAGTGATAAGCAAATGTCACGAGCATTGCAATCATGGTGGCATCCTTTTATGCCACACCTAATTTCTAGGTACATAACGACATGTGACATCTGTCAGATGCACAATGTCAAACCAACTATGAAACCATCTCAGGGATCGTTCCCATTAGCAAATGGCCCTGGGGATGAAGTTATAATTGATTTCACTGACATGATTGAAAAGGTAAATGGTAAACGATACTTGCTTGTTATGATTGATGCATATACTGGATGGCCAGAGGCCTTCCCAGTGGGCAAGGAAGACAGCACTGCTGTCATTAAATGTCTGATAAACCATTACATCCCACGTCATGGTTTTCCAAGCCGGGTCAGATCTGACAATGGCTCACACTTTAAAAATGAACATCTGGCTGATGTGGAAAAGGCATTGGGTTTAGTACACCATTTCGGGGCAGTCTATCACCCACAGTCACAAGGTAAGGTTGAGCGGTTGAATCTAACATTGAAAAACAAATTGGCTAAAATCTGTGCACAGACTAAATTGACATGGTTAGCTGCTCTTCCACTGGCTCTGATGTCAGTAAGGGTATACACGCCCAGGATACACGCCCTTTGAACTGTTGACTGGTCGCCAATTTCCTGGCCCACTGAACCCACTACAATTGGAACCAGTACAACCGTTATCACACAAAATTTACTATGACAAATTGACTGCTCTAATTGATTCTTTTGACAAAATGTTACCAACTGATTTTAGGAGACACGAATATCCAGCACCCCTACCTGACCGAACTTGGGACTGGGTGAGATTGAGAATCTACAGGCGTAAATGGAAAGAGCCTCGCTGGTCTGCTCCAATTAGGCAAGGCAAGGCAAGGCAAGTTTATTTATATAGCACATTTCATACACAGTGGCAATTAAGCCAGTGTTGTTCGGCGGACACACCGTCCAGATCATTGGACGACACCAGAGTGGACCTTGCTTCGCAGGTCCAAGAGAGGGAGGATACCACAGGAGATGCAGGATGGAGTGAGGGTACCACAAAAGGAGGTGACACACAAACACATGCACACAGGAAAAATTTTCATCCCTCACAAAGTAACCTACAAACTTTGCAGGTGGTCCACAAAACTGGGGATTTATTCACAGCCCCTAAAGGAGAAGCTGTAGCCCATTGTGTCAGTGCAGACTGTGCATTTGGAGTGGGCATAGCGGAAAAATTCAGAGAAAGATATGGGGTTGACAAAGTAAAGGTCCAGAGAAAAACGAAAGGTGACTGTGCTATAACTCACGAGGCAGACAGAATAGTTTTCCACCTGATCACAAAAACACTTGCTAGAGACCTACCCACATATGAGGACTTTGAGAGCAGTCTAATCTGCATGAGAACGTGGTGTGACAAATTACACATCACCAGATTGTCAATACCCCGGCTGGGGTTTGGTTTGGACAAATTGGAATTCTATAGAGTTCTCCACATTATTGAGAAGACATTTAAAGGCCGGAATATAACCATTTCAGTCTATACGTTAGAAGTTTACTGTGTTTGCTATTTTTTATTGTAGCTTTGATATTGATGATATATTACTTGCTGTTAACACAATAATGCTGTGAAAAATAAGATAAAGGGAGGACCAGAATTGAATAATAAGAAAAACCAGCATCAATAAAACATGAGGGTCAAGTTGTGGGAAAACTGGAAGCTACTGGGGGCAATAGGGATAAGTAGCACTGATAATAGTGGGGACAATTCTTGGAGTAGAAAAAGGTTAGAACAGGAATGAAACCTTAGCTGTAAAACCAACCAGATTAAAAAGATCCCTAGGGGAAGAAAACAGGTGTTCCAAGTATTATGGAGGGCTGTCGATAGAATATGTAAGAGAGAGATGACATCTTACACATTTGATCTATGTCAGGTAATTGACTGTGGGGGACATAATAGTTTGTGGCAAGGATATGACGTATATGTTTGTTTTGATCAGACTATGAATGCATGGTGTAACAAAAAGGGTAAGGCAGATCATAAGTGGTGTAGAGGGTGGGATCAAGTAGTGGGGTACACAGGGAAATGGACGCCAAACCCAACATGGTTAGGGAATTTAAAAAAACTGAAAATTCAAAGGAATTATAGTCCTACCCAGAACCCTATTACTATGTCTATAGGGGAGTGGACAGGATACCCCCTAGATGAGACCCATTATGCTGGGAAAAACAATCCGCCTAAGTTTCTCCATATACTATTAGGAGTCGAGATATCAGGAACTGACCCCCTGGGAATCATAGAAGTTGAGTTTTTAGATAAGGTCAATGTAATAGATAGAAACAAGACAACGACTATAGGACCCCCAATTAGAGATCATAGTAGAGAAATTAAAGGTTGAAGGGTTGTAATAGAAATGGATTACACCAAATTAACTCCTGAAGATATTTTAGATATCACGGGATAAGGGAAAACTACGGAAGGTATATGTGCAATGGTTAGGTTGGCAGCACCAGTAACACTGATTGGCAAGAGACGAGAGGGAAGGGGTGAAAGTATAGCTGGGAGAAGAAAAAGGGACGCAACGTTTGACTTAACCACAAATTCCCCAACCTATATAGATTCAATAGGGGTCACGAGAGGAGTCCCTGATCAATACAAAACTAGTAGACCAAATTGCTGCCGGGTTCGAGAATATCCCAATAATTTCAGCCCTATTCCCTGTCACCCCAAGTAAAAATGTGGATAGAATAAATTATGTGCATTACAATGTGATGAGATTGGCAAATTTAACAAGAGACGCCGTAGAAGGATTATCAGAACAATTGGCTCCAACTTTATTAATGGCAATACAAAACAGAATAGCATTAGATATGCTACTGGCTGAATAAGGTGGAACTTTTTTTTTTTTTGAAGATTTTTGCTGTACTTTGATTACCAATAATACCACCCCAGACGGACGAGGGCTTTAGAGGGGTTAAAAACCCTTTCTAAAACAATGGCAGAACACTCTGGTATAAATAACCCATTTGATGATTGGCTGACCAGTGTGTTTGGAAAATATAAAACCATGTTTACATCAATTTTGATCTATATAGCTACATTTGTGGCCATAATAGTGACCTGTGGATGCTGTTGCATCCTGTATATCAGAACATTGTGTAACAGGGTGATAAAAGCAGCAATTGAAAAGAAAGATGGAGCTCCACCCCCTTACACAATGCCTCTGCTGGTATCTCCTAGAAATAATGATGAAGAGGAAGAGGAATATGACTTATAAATGTTGTTTTTCCCAATAACTGTGCTTCTTTGCAGATGCTGATTCATCACAAGTTATGTGTTTTTTAGATATTGATGTTTGAGAAATTTGCTGTTTGAAAATGTGTTAAGATTTGAATTTTGATTGCTGAAATGTTTGTAGTCTAGATAATTTCAGTGTGATTGACTCAGCTGACATGTTGTGGTTGCCCAAACGTCAATTAGAGGACCGACTGGGTGACTTTCCCCACAGGGGTTTTCGGCCCAGTCCAGCCTGAGCACACTGGTTTATAGGGAATTTATAGGGACCATCATTGTTTGACTGTTATGATTGTGTTTATTGCTTTTATTTTTCCTAATGGTCTGATATGATGTTTCCGGTGAACATGTGGTGGCTGCCCATAAGCCAACTAGGGGGCCGCTTGGGTGTCTTTCCTCACAGAGGTTTTCGACCCAAGCTCATCTGGACATATTGGACCAAGACTTCTGAGATTTTTTTTTAAGTGTTTATTAAGTGGTGTGACCTCTTTTCAGAGGCCAAGAGAGGGATTGAAGGATAAGCATTTTTTTAAGCTTTGTTAGTAAGTACGTAGTATATATAGACATGAAGGCTTTTGCTTTAAAGAGTTAACTGCTATATTATGAGCACAAAGAATAGAGAAATGTTACCGGATGCTAGCGCATCCTGTTTTTGGGTGGGGGTGATGGAGAGTGACAAGATGTATAAGCTGCGTGTACGTGCTCTGAAACATCTGCCTTAAAATGTGAACTGTTAAGAGAAGATACACAGATACCAGGAAGAGGAACATCTGGTTGTTGAATGGTCAACTTCTTAAAGACAAGACCATATAAGGCTAATAAGAGTTTAGGGTAAGAGTGTGTGTGAGAGACAGTATAAAAAGCATGAAAGACAGTGTCATGAGAGGGGCTGATACATTAGTAAATCCCTCCTGCGCAGAAATTGTACTCTCTAACTTCTTGCATTCGAAATAAAACTTGTTAATTTTCAATTCAGATCTCCATCAATTTTTGAACATGCAATGGACCATTTGAGTCCAACAGCGTGCAAACTGACTGCCCTGGGGGCCCTCCATTTTCAAAGACGTATGACAGAGAGCGAGGCTCCAGCGGCTGTCCCGTATGGAAGGATGGAAGGAGTCGTTTCAATGGTTAAGTCTCCATTTATTGCCACAACAACAGAAAGACCTTCTGCAGTTGTCATTGATCTTTTTGTCTCCTATATGACATTGAGTCCAAACTACTGTGTTTTACTGACGTCTACACCTACAACAACCATAAACCCAACCTCACAGTAACCTGTTGTGTTTTAGCAACATCTACACCAACCACAAGTCCAAACCCCACCTCACGGTAAACTTTTGTGTACTGTAAAGGTCTGCGCCAACCACAACCCTAAACCTTGCCTACTTGCGAGGTACAGCCATTGAGCCCGGGTAGCTCAGTCGGTAGAGCATCAGACTTTTAATCTGAGGGTCCAGGGTTCAAGTCCCTGCTTGGGCGTGTAAGGCTCTTCTTGTGGAGCCACAGTTTTTGCCAGTGAGCTATCGCTTGCTGAAAGTTTCATCTGGATGCACAACACGTGTACCAGGCATGAGGACATGGAGAGCACAGGCAGTCTTGTAGTTGCGGCTGAGTGGTTAAGATGATGCATTAGAAGTCCGTTGGGGTCTTCTCGCGCTGCTTCGAGTCCTGCAGACCATGTGCTCGTCCTCTTCCTTTTGAAACTTGCAATAGTCATCAAATGTTTGCAATTCCAGCGTTACCTGGGAAAAGCGTCGTGCTGGTAGGAGGAGAAAAACAACAGCGTGCGCTCACTGAACCGAAAGGGGCAAATCAGAGGGAGAAACATGTCGCACAGGGACCACGACGGCTGTCCGGTAACTCGCCGTGATCGGATTGTGGTCAGTACTCTGCATTGTAGCCGCAGCAACCCCGCTTCGAATCAGGGTCACGGCAGGATTCCTTACGGTGACATTGGCATCACGCCCCCCTCTTGCCACCTGTTTTGTACAGCCCACTTTTCAGTGCACGCTGCTACTGTGACACGTCACAAGTGCTTAAATCTAAGCTAATCCCCCAGTGATCCCAGATAAGCCAACTTTTGTAGAGCGTGGAGGATTCGGATTTCTACCTTCCTATCCATCTCAGCATGAATCAACGTTTATCCTTTCCTCATCATCTTGTTTCTCATTATTTTTATATAATTATTTGATTGTTTGAATGAGTAATTAACTTTGAATTGATTTTAACTAATGAATAAGTGAACACATTGCTTAATATAAGAACGTTCAGTGCGTTTGCCTGTCTCTTTATAACTGTCTCTTTCAGGAGCCACCAAACTAAGTCAGAGGTCACGGAGGCCTTGAGTGGAGCTGAGGGCTGAGGACCGGAAGCAACTGTCTCCGTTGTTATTTCTAAGAGTTAATACTATCTAAAATGTCTTAAGGGATCTTGCTGTTTTTACGGTTAATTCTTTTAAGGTGATTCTACTTTTTATTCAAGATAGACTTTGTGTAGTAAGGATATAACTGCCTGAATGTAGATTAAACCGGTTTTTAACCAGTTTTGATAAAGACGGCTGAGACTACACTCAGCCTCGGATAAGAAACAGATTATTCTTTAAGTGTGTGTGTTCTATTTGATTGTGGATCCGTTTCATAGGTCTGGAGTCAGCTCTGAACAGTCTAGTAGATGTCTGACGTTTATGCTTGAGATACTGTTCAGAATTGTACGCACGCACCCCACGTGGACATTTTCCTAGTCTATCTGTGTTTTATCCAATCAGGTTAGAACACCTATATGCGTGACGCAGTTAATGACCTTATGTGAGAGTAAAATTGTTATTGATTTGTGATTGTAAGCAGAGTGGCCTAGGAACTCATGGCGAGTGTTGAAGCTGGCTTCTGCTGATGTAACTGCAAACTATCTTCAGTAAACTTTATTTATTTATTTATTTAAATCTCTGACTCCGGCTCTTCTTTGTCTGACAGACTGGTCATTCTTTGGGTTAAACTGCATACCATCCCTATAAGCGACATCTATTGCTGGTGAGCTCTTGCTTGCTCTACATGTCATCGGGCAGCACGACCAATGCGCCAGGCAAGAGCACAATGGAATGGTCAACCTTTGTAGTCGTGGCCGAGTGGTTAAGGCGATGGACTAGAAATCCATTGGGGTCTCCCCGCGCAGGTTCGAATCCTGCCGACTACGTCCAGGCTGCGCGCAGGATTTAGTTTGCGACTTTCCTTGATTGTTTGCAACCCCAGTGTTTCTGGGGAAAAGGGATGTGCTGGTAGGCAAAAGCAACAAAAATAAAACCGCAGCGCGCGCAAACTGACTGCCTTGGGGGCCCTCCATTTTCAAAGACGTATGACAGAGAACGAGGCTCCAGCGGATGTCCCGTAGCTCGCCGTGATCGTATAGTGGTTAGCACTCTGCGTTGTGGCCGCAGCAACCCCGGTTCGAATCCAGGTCACGGCATGCTTTTCAAGGTGGCATTGACGTTGCACTCTGTGATGCCATCCGTAATCTCCAGCCTCCTTTTAGTGCAGGCTGTGCTAATGGCACGTCCTGAATGTTTACGTTTCCTAAAGTGTGGAAGACTAGGGATTCGATATGAGCAGCGGGTCCTTTGATGCCAGCATGCTGTGTAGGTAAGCATTGATCAAGTCACGCTTCTAAGGCATGGAAGGAATCGTTTCAATGGTTAAGTCTCCATTTATTGCCACAACAACAGAAAGACCTTCTGCAGTTGTCATTGATCTTTTTAATGTCTCCCACATGACATGGAGTCCAAACTACTGTGTTTTACTGACGTCTACACCTACAACAACCATAAACCCAACCTCACAGTAACCTGTTGTGTTTTAGCAACATCTACACCAACCACAAGTCCAAACCCCACCTCAAAGGTGTTGCTATGCGAAGAAACTCAACACAGAAAAAAGTGTGGAGTCCCATGAAGGAGCTCCGCATGGAGACTGTTGTTTTGTTGTTACCTTTTAATGAAAGTTGTTGCACGTCCACTGGTTCCTGTCTCAAAATGAGCGAATTTGAGCCACATGCACATTAAGGAAGCGTTCAGAAAAAAACAAAACACCAGCGAAGAAATTCAACACAGAGACACATAAACACCTACTGCCAGCTAGCGTTTCGGAAGTGTATTGCAGAGCAACAGAAACAGTGCGGAGAAGTATAAGTGCACGGCTACGCGCAAGGCTTGCGCCGCGGATCACGCTGATCACTTGACACAGAAGTATAAACCAGGCTTTATTGTTCAACATTAACTGCAACAAGTTTCTTCTGGTTTTGTTGGAGAGAAACTAGACAGAATGCCTGAGTCTAAAAATAGGATTTCTGTCAAAGTATGGTTTCAGTGCCCTTGCATTCTTCATTACCTTACCCCAATCCCTGTACAGCCCAATAAATACATCCCAATCTCATCCCTTTTCTCTGCCCTTCAGCGTTGTGACTCCGCCCCCTTTACCAGATTACCCACAATTCTCTTCTCCCAGATTCACATAAGTAGTGTATACTTTTCTTTAAGTAAAAATGAAACAATGCATAAGTAATTATTTTTGGACAAATCAATAACCTGTTCTGCTTCTGTTTCTTTAACATGTTGCAACTTTTGTTGAGCTCCTAAACATGCAGCAGGCTGGATTAACCTGTACCATAACATTTTTCAGAATGCAAGCAGAGTGCGTGTAAGAAACCTTCCATGGAAGTACAGGCTCTCTAAAATGCAAAAGCAATTGAACGACGAGAATGGGATTTGAACCCACACAGGCGGAGCACAGTGGATTTGCCGTCCATCCCTGCCGGAGGCTGGATTAACTCTTACCATAACATCCTTCAAAACGCTAGGAGGGTGCGAGTAAAACACCTTCCACGGAAGCACCGGGCTCTCTCAAACACCAGAGCAAATGAGCGACGAGGATGGGATTCAAATCCACACATGCAGTGCACAATGGATTAGAAGTGCATCACCTTAACTACTCGGCCACCTCATCAGCACAATCGATTAGCAGTCCATCGCATTAACCACTCGGCCACCTTGTCACATATGTTCTCGCTTTCCTGATGGAGGCTGGACTGTGGCACATATGTGTATATGTATGTTCTTGCAACTATTTTGCAAAAATATTCGGTAAGATGACATTCAATTTTGCCATAACATGCTTCGAAGCACGAAGATGGTGCGAGTAAGATAACTTCCCCGGAAGCACCGGGCTCTCTTAAATGAACGACGAGGATGGGATTCAAACCCATGCATGCAGAGCACAATGGATTAGCAGTCCATCGCCTTAATCACTCGGCCACCTCGTCATGCATGTAGCCTACTTTCCTGATGGGGGCTGGACTTTGGCATATATGTATGTATTTGCAGCTACTTTCGATACAGATGACATTAAATTTTGCAGCAACATCCTTCAAAACGCTAAGAGGGCGCATGAAATACAGTAAATCACCGGGGATATCTCAAATGCCAGAGCATTTGAGTGACGGGATTTGAACCCACACGTGCAGAGCACAATGGATTAGCAGTCCATCACCTTAACCACTCGGCCACCTCGTCACATACGTTGCCCCTTTACTGATGGAGGCTGGACTGTGGCACATATGTGTACGTGTATGTTTTTGCAACTATTTTCGGTAAGATGACACTCAATTTTGCCATAACATGCTTCGAAGCACAAAGAGGGTGCAAGTAAGTTACACTGTAAAAACAATTCTGTAAAATTTACGGGAAAATACTGGCAGCTATGGTTGTTTTTACAGAAAAATGTTGTATTTTTAACAAGAGTAAATTGTATTCATTAACTGATGCAATGATCATTTACAAACCTTTGAGTTAATTATATATATTTGCAGAAAGCAACTACGTTTTAATTGGCATTTACTGGCATTAAAATCAACATTTTAAATGTCTAAGTAATATATCTGAGCATATTGAGAACCATCGTACATCAGTTCACTACAAAAACTCATTAAATAAAGTCATTAAATGCATTATTGTGTTCATGTGTGACTGTAATTAACAAACAGACTTTCACTGCATTAGTAACTACACAGTTACCTTTAAACAAAAGAAGATGCAGCATAACATCAGATTCACTGAGTTCATCTTGGACTTGTACACAGAACCCCTCAAATCCCAGAGCAAAATCCACACTAGTGTCCTCACTACAGAGGGTTGAACACTCAGACAGGGATGAAGTTAATGAGATAAATACGTGTCTAATTAAAGGAGGATTAATTATTATTGATGAACAAGTGTTAACAAGCAGAATCACTGAAGGAAAGAACAACAAGACCAAATAACACAAATTACAGCCAAAATCAAAGATGAAATCAACTGAGGATAAAACTCTAAATAAAAATAATAATTAATAAAAATAATTACACAATAAAACTTTTATTTCTCAAGAGCTCAGCAGAGATCATTAAACAACTCCACAAACATCAGGAGCGTCACTTATTACTGACCTCTGACTTTATTTCTGTCACATGAACAAAAGCTCTTAATGAAATTTCTGTTGTTCATTTGAAGTCACCATGATGGAGGACAGAGTCTGTTTTAGTCGGGATCTTCAACTGCTTGTTTTAAGTAGTTTTTATTTTGGCTGCTGTAATTAATGGAGTTAATCACACTATTTGTATAGCATGAAAAGCCTAAATAAAATCTGAATTTAACAGTGATGAGACTAACTGTCATATCAAAGCAGACCTTGCCATCTTTTATTTGTTGATTATAATATTAAGTGCGAGGATTCAATAATATGAATAGAAGAAACTACTGGAGCCTCAGCAATCAACGACAATTTAAGAGGTCTAAATACACCAGTCATATTGAGAATGTTTATACTTAAGGAAGCACTTGCAATCACACAGACATCAACAATTAGACTTTGAATCTCAATAATGGTGACAAACAAAACTAAAAATCAAATAAAAACCAAACCCAGAACAATACAAAACAATCTACTGAAATATTACACCCCAAAAACAAATAAATAAAGCAAAGAAAGAAATGTTAAGAGCATAAAGCTGCATAATTTATTCATGCTGCAATGCATGCTCAGAGTTTTATGTACTATGCTTGATACCCAGCATGCATTGCTGAATGACTGAATTATGCAGCTTTTTTTTAAGCAACCATGGTTGAGGTTCATATCCTGATTCTTGATGTCTGTGTGTCTTAAATGAGTTTTCAATGTCTTCTGCATAAAACTCTCAATATTAATTCCTTCATAATTATTTGTTGACCCTTCTGGAAGCTGTATTACTGTCCCAAATAACATTGCATAAATTAATTAAATTAGTTTGAAATTTGTTTGTGACTTATGAAACCAACTTTGCATTAAGTACACAAATGTTTTCATCACTTTTCTTGCTATAACTGATGAGTTACAGAAACACAGTTATATCAGTTAGAGTAAAGGTTCAAGAGCTCAAGTAAAGCAGCCTCTAATCTCCATGATGGTGAGGTCAAATCAAACATTTTCAATAAAAATATAAACCTCTGTTAATTATCAAATATTCTTGCAGATATGAGAGAATTGAAGTCAAACTGTAATCAGTGAAGCTGCTTATGCTGTTATTTAATGGAGTTGTTTAATCCTCTGTTTTAATTCAGTTGGTTTGGTGTGAGGCTGTGTCTGTAGTTTTATTTCTGGTTGTGTCCATCAGTGATTGTGCTTGTTAGCTGCAGGTGTTCATCAATTCACTTATTTGTGGTCATTCCCTCCGTCTAGTGGACTAAACTGATTGACTAATTTAGGGACTAGTGAATGAGGGTGTGTGGTGAGATTTCAGACACTCTGATTAGTTTCTCATAAACAAAGGTTAGATCTGTTACAGTTATTTTCCGTATTTTGTGCACTGAAATGAGCTGTTAATTATTTAACAAGTTTTCACTGTAGATTGTACAGACTTTTACTGTTAAAATCACGGACATTTTTTACAGTGTGTATATATATATATATATAGCTAATGGATTAAAGAAACATTGACTTTCGTCGTTTATTTGCCTACTTTCATTTAAAATTTGGGTTGGGTGCAATAGTACACCACCTTTTTTTTAGGACTACACCACTGGCGAGCACGTAAGTAGCAATGTTGCCTTTAAAAAAATCCAATGCTGTACACACATCACTACAACGTAATTGTGTTTGTTAGGTGGGTCGCATGATTTTTGTGGTTTTAGTAACTGAACCATGAACCGGATATCAGGCGGAGGGTGTAGGAAACTGTACGGGAAACTTCTTGGAAAAACTGTTGGCAGATAGACTGTGGTTTAAATATATATCGTCACCTTAGGTTCTATATGCGTTCTAAATGATTTTGAGATATTGAGCTTCAAAGTTTTTGCAATCCATATAGCAAACAATATGTGTGTAACAGTTCTCTTTCACACAGGAACATGACAGAGACCCTAAGGGTTCTCTAAATGTAAATGATCAAGTGTCAAATGATGAAATTCTCTGACATTTGCAAATTGGAGTAAAATAACCACGGTAAATGCAGATAGAACCTTCTTATTCTGAAAAGTCATTTTCCACTTGGAATTATAAGGTTTTATCTGGCAGATCATTCATTAAAGCATTACTTTTCAAGAAATACAATAAAAAATATATAAGTTGGTGTTGTAACAATATGTTGAAGCTTGAGAAAGTATTTTTTTTAGTTTTCTGTAACATTTATTTCATGTTTTAGGATGAATATTTTTTCTTGTTCAAATTAAGCATACAAAATGTGCTAAAAAATGTTCCAGTGCAGCTGTTAATTTTATCTAACTAATATGTTAATATTTATAAAATTTTATGCTTTATATGAATTATTGAATTACATCAATTGAATTATAGGCCCCATGAATTAAATTAGGTATTTGCCCTTTAAGGCTTAATATTAAATTTAAAGACTTCAAAAGAAACAGACGATGACCAAATGAGTTTAATAAACACTGAAAAGTGTTTCACTGACTATATGTAAACAAATAAATATATTTGACATTAATATTTACATTTTTATCATACATCCATCGTTTTTCAACAATGTAAAATTTAACATTTCATCTTAATGTCGGAGACGCTGTAATGCAGTTGGTAGCACAATTGCCTCACAGCAAGGTCGCTAGTTCGAACCTCGGCAGGGTCAGTTGGCATTTCTGTGTGGAGTTTGCACGTTCTATCCGTGTTGATGTGGGTTTCCTCCGGGTGCTCCGGTTTCCCCCACAGTCCAAAGACGTGCGGTACAAGTGAATTGGGTAAGCTAAATTGTCCATAGTGTATTTGTGTGAATGAGTGTGTATGGGTGATTCCCAGTGATGGGTTGCAGCTGGAAGGGCATCCGCTGCGTAAAACATATGCTGGATTAGTTGGCAGTTCATTCCGCTGTGGTGACCCCAGATTAATAAAGGGACTAAGCTGAAAAGAAAATGAATGAATGCATGATTCTCAATGTCAAGAAATGCTTCTAAATCATCACATTTGTGTGGCATTATTTGGTCAACTCTGATTTTGTGTGATTTTGTCTTTCTGGTGTTTTCCGCTATCAATGGAGCAGTCCGGCAAATGACAAAGAAAGCTGATCCTGATTGGTCCTCGTGCGTGCATTAAAAATGCTGATTGGCTCACAGAAATAACCTTATAGAGCCAAGCAAGAGTTCAACTTTGTAGATAAACCTTTTTTGTTTTTTAAATAAAAAGTCTTAAAATGTAAACAACTTATAAAAAACATCACATAATGTAAATAAGATGCCATTTAATAAGAACATGTGAATAACTCAATTTTGACAAAAATGTCAGATAGAACCTTATAATTCTAAGGTGACGAGATTCTAACCTTAATAGACAATAATATTGTGGCCGATTAAGCGAAAAAAAAAAAAAAGAAGAGACATCAAATGCGGGATGAAAACTTTGCAAACTGATCGCTATATTTACTTTCTCCAACTCCACACTTATAAAGGGGAAAACCACTCCATCACTTTCAGCTCAAAACTCTGAAAGGGGAAAAACCTCAAGAACAACTCGTGAATTCTGTAACATGTATAAATGTATGCACCACAATAAAATTAAGGTGTTTACGTAAAGTGCTTTCATGTAAGAGTTTCCTGTAATTTTGGGTGACTTTAACTGCAGTTCGGCAGTTCCACATTCAACCATAAACATTGCATTCATGCCCCCATGACACACTGGGGTATTAGACGCAAATAGGGAGTAAGGACTGGTGAGAGTGTTATAGAATTTAATAACACAAGCCAAATGGAAAGAAAAAAAACTTCTGCATTTCACGATGTGTGTGTGTGTGTGCGGTCCTTTACTGACATCCGCATGTGTGGATCTTACTCGATAAAAATACTCGATAATAAATGAAATAATAAAATAATGTTTCACAAATGTTTCTCAATTTGATTTCTTACAGGTTTCAAACCCCGGTTTTACCCAACAGGTAAGTATATTAGGAAAGTATAACCTTTACTCAATACTGTTGGTGAAATATAACTGAAATAATCCTTTGTTTTCACAGGTTTCACTCTCAATTCTCTTCAATTTCATAGATAGAAGAAATAAACATGACTCTTTATCAGTAAGATGAAAGACCCTTATAAGTAACGATTTAAATTGTTATGAAATAAATTATTAAAAAATATATATATTTTCTGGATTAATTTCTCAATTGTGTTAAATTCTTCTTCCTCTCTGATCTATGCAATTTTTGTATGTGAAAAAAACAAAACAAACCCAAACCTATTACACTTGATACATCAACAATAAATGAAGTAACGAACCAATAAAGCAGTTCACATATGATCACAGTTCTTTTTATTCTCTATAAACTCAGTTTCTCAAAAGTCTTTTCTTTTCCTGCAAAAAGCAGTCAGTAAATGTATATTCACTGTTTTGTGATTATAAAATTTCTCAGGGAGCAACAACGAATTGTCTGCCACTCAGTTTCTCCTCTGTGAGTGAATCCTTTTCCCAAAAGAAAGAATTGAACGACTGTGTGTGCTAATAGTTCAGTTTTCTACCATCCAGATCAGCAACAGTATCAGTTTCACACAATGACAAATTGAAGTTAGGTCCGTGTGGCTCGCCAGTCCCAACCCCTTCAGCGATCACAGGAGTCAGACCGAATCCAGTAAGCATCAATCCCAATCCAGCATCAATTCAATGGATCACACAGGATGGCACCAATCCAGGTAAAAGAGGAAAAATGAAACAACAAAAAACCTGACCAAAACCAGATGAACTTTTAATCTCTTTAATTTGAAGAACTTCTTCACTCGATCTAATTTAACTCTAATCGTGTTTCTTTTCAGACGATCTCCTATGTTAATTGAGTTAGTTTCACGTTAACAAGGCTTCTTGTTATCAGCTCCATCACAATCATTAACTAATTAAACACGATTTCTCTCACATAAACAGTTTCTTCTAGCTTTTCTTCCTGCTATATTGTCTTTAGACACATATAATTCAACATTCGATCAAGAATCTCTTATTTGCTCGTTAATTTCAAACTTAATGTAAAGAGACCTAAATCTGCGTCTGCTCTCTTCCGCTCCGCCGATGCGAGTGTGCGCGAATTCTAACCGTATCAGTGATCCGGAACTGGAAAGACGTCACGACATTCTAAATCCTTTCACATCGCTCTTACAGCAAAAACATATTTTAATCTCTTCTAATCGCCTATAAAAATAATTTGTAAAACAGAAAAAGAAAAACTAAATGTTCTGCATATTTAATTAATTAATTCTAATCTTGTATATAATGATAACCTGGGTTACAAAAAAGTTTTGTGAAATTGCAGACAAAAGTCCAAAATTGAAGGTAAATCTGTGTTTGTTCACGCATGTGCCAATCAAGCAATGTGAATGATCAAAAACACAATCTACGGGTGTTCCCTGCATCTCCCTAAACATTTTCTCCTCCCTAATCTTTCTTATTATCTTTTCAGTGCCGACCGTTTGATTGAAGTGTGAAATGTGCACAAATATGGTTATTGGTTCATAATAAGTTGAAACACATTCTTAGATTATTTATTTGCTGTATTTGGCTTAACCGTTCATGGGTGGCTCGCCAATGTATAGATGCCATCAAATAAGTAAGCTGACCAAAGTTCTTACGGCCGGAAGACGATGAATAGTGCAGTTCCTGAGCAGTGATGTTAACTCGTCGGTCTTCAAGTAACTTAACCCAAAGTACTCTCTGTGAGACATTACTTTATAACAAAGGATGTAACCCCCCGGAGATTACCCAACTGCTTTGGTTGGATCACAACCTTCCTGTAGGCCATTTGGTTCACACCTTTTCAGATGCTGATACTTGTTTGCATATGTTGAAAAAATATATGTTTATAAAAAAATCAAAATATCTTTCTTCACATTGTCATTATGGGGTATTGTGAGTAGAATGTTCAGGAAATAAATGAATTTAATGCATTTTGGAATAAGGCTGTAACATTAAAAAATGTGGAAAAAGTGAAGCGCTATGAGTACTTTCCGGATGTACTGTAGGGATGGCTAAAGGGAGATATATGGCTCACTAAGAGCTCAACTATGGTACCAATATAAAATGTTCAGTTTACCTAGGTTGTGTGTTTTTGTACTGGGGGAAACATGGGAACCCAGGGGAAACCCAAGTCAGCACGGGGAGAATGAGCAATCTCCACACCGAAATGTCAACTGGTTTAGTAAGGACTTTAACCTGTGACATTCTTGCTGTGAGGCAACAGTGCTAACCGCTGGGCTGCCGTGTCGCCCAATCTAGAAAAGAGGGGTATTCTTCAAGACGAAGGTAACTGAGGTAAATCTACTCTGGGTATTTATAGTGAGTTAGGATTCATCTGATTGGTGAATCATGTGTTAGCTAATGCAGTACCATCATAAACCCGAAAGTAGTTTATAAATAATCTTCACGTGAATGAACAGCCAAACTATATTAAAAAGCTGCCGTTTTGATTATACCCGTATTTGTGTGGACAAGGCCTAAATTTTAAGGGACTCTAATCACCATTGTGAAGCTTCATGTGAGTGCTGAGGATTCTTTTATGTTTAAAGCCCGTTCCACACTCACTGCATCTAAAACGATCCTCTCCTGAGTGAGTCTTCATGTGTTGCTTAATGGAGTCTTTGCGTGTGAGACTCTTTCCACACTGATCACATGTGAACACTATGGTTCCAGTGTGACCATCCATGTGGTTCATGAGGCTAGCTTTGGTTGTGAAGCTCTTTCCACACTGAGCACATACAAACGGCTTCTCTCTGGCGTGACTTATCATGTGGTGTTTGAGTGTGCTTTTATATGGGAAACTTTTTCCACACTCTGTGCATGTGTAAGGTTTCTCTCCAGTGTGAATCCTCATGTGGGTGTCAAGGTTTTGTTTTTGAGAAAAATTTTTCCCACACTGTGTGCAAGTAAAACTTCTCTCTCCAGTGTGTGTTCTCATGTGGACTTCAAGGGTGCCATTTTGTTTAAAAATCTTTCCACACTGAGGGCAAGAGTAAGGCTTTTCCCCAGTGTGAATTCTCATGTGCACTGCCAAGTTTCCTGTATTATTGAAGCTTTTTCCACACTGTTGGCATGCGTACGGCCTCTCTCCAGTGTGAATTCTCATGTGCGCTGCCAAGTTTCCTGCATGACAGAAGCTTTTTCCACACGGTTGGCATGTGTACGGCCTCTCTCCAGTGTGAATTATTATGTGGGTTTTAAAGCCTTGTATTTGACCAAAACTCTTTCCACACTGTTCACAGGTGTAAGGTTTCTCTCCTGTGTGAACTCTCATGTGAACATCAAGCTTGGACTTTTTAGTGAAACTCTTTCTACACAGTTTACAGTTGAAATTACACCTAGATTTGGATTTCCGAAGTCTTCCGCGTGATGAAGTCCTTTTAGACAGTGTGGGTTTTTCATCAGTCGTTATTTCTTGGGGTTTCTTAAACTGCTGTTTCTCTTTCACTTCGTTCCATTGATGAGTCTCCTCTTTCAGCACCATCAGGTCTTAAAAAAAACAAAGTTAACTTTAGTATGAAGGCACAAAGCAACAACCATGAAATGGATGTTTCACCCACAAAATAATAAGATTTAAAATAAGTCTTTGGTGTTCCCAGAATGTGTCTGAGGCTTCGGCTCAAAATCAGATCATATACCTTGCAGAAGATTTAATTTTGGGGGTCAGAGGAAACCAAGCTCTTTTTGTGCCTGTGGCTTTAAATGCAAATGATCAAATGAACTCGCTCTAGATTACTCGTGTTGTGTTCCCTCATTTGTATCTTCCACTCAATTTAAACATTCTTAACTTGCTTGGAAGGCCCGATTGAGACAAATCCTGCATGTTCACAGCAAGTGCGCATGATTCACGCTAATATTTGTTGCATTATTGTATTTAAATTATGCAAATGTTTCTCAGTACTAGGTTGCAGCTGCAGCCATCTAAAAGGGCATCTTTGGATATCTTTTCTGCTAGAGATACTGTGTCCTAAAAAACTTAAAACATAAAAAACGTACATATAGCATTTGGTGGTTTTATACATTGGAAGTGGTTATCGCCCCATTCTACGTGGTCCATATTCTGATGAACTTTACACTCAAATGTTTGCATCTCATCAGCATGCTGTAATCCATTTCTTAAGCAGCAAAAGTCATTTTTAGACTAGTTTGTGGGTCCGTTTTAGTGCAATGCTAAACGTTATTGTTCCACTACAATCTGTTCATTTTGTCTCACGTCGTCCCACAGCAACATCATATAGTTTAGAATACTGTACAATGTTTCATATTAATTAATTATTTTAATGTCCATTTCATTCAGCATATTTTAAATTGGCGGCATCCACGTTTTTTGACATACTTTAATCCAGGGTTTCTGCAGGTTTCACCAAGTTAAATGTAAGACTTTTTAAGACATTTTTAAGACCATTAATAATGAAATTTTAGACTCATAAAAGGCTAAAGATTTATTCAAATTGCCCAGAAGGAAAAAAATTTTTTTATTTGTCCTATCAAAAAAATATTAGAATTTCATGTATTCAATTATACAATAATAAATGAAAAATTACAATATTTTAGATATCTCTTAGCAAAAGATTTTAAATATTGTGTAAAAACATACGCTTTTTTCAAACATAAACTTTCTTTACATAATAATAAAAAATGAACATTTGTTAAAAAGTTTTAAAAACTAAAATAAACTAAATCTATGCACAACAATCTGTCCAGGTCGATGTCCTCAGCAGTAAATATGTTAAGCATGTTTAAACAAATGTTATTGTAAGGAAAATAATTAAACCATTATGAGAAATAGAGTTAAAATGACCGTTTTGAATAAAAAGTTTAAAGATTTATTGAGATGGATTGTTGGACATTGTATGGGTTTTGGCCCGATTGGGTAACAAAACATGAACAAAGGAAAATTAGGACTTAAAAGATTTAAGACCTACAACACAATATTTCAGTAAATTTAAAACTTTTTAAGGCCTAAAATTTTGATTTTAGATATTTAAGACATTTTAAAACCCTGTTTAAACACAATAACCCTGGTATATAGTTATTATAATAATAATGAAATAATTTTAACTCAGATACTATCTGTGAGAACTAGTAACAACTACTAAGACAACTTTAAAAGTTATGGAAATTGTGGAAAAGATGGAAAAAAAGGGAATGTGACATATGCAAATGGAAAGTACTAAGCCAACACTATCACTGTAATAACAGATATCTTCTATGAGAATACTGTAGGTCAAATATCGTCAGCTCAGGTAAACTTTTTTAATTTATTGTTTTTGTTTATTTTTTTTAGTGCCAAGTAACAAGAAAGAAACTGATTCCTGTCTTTCAATGAGTGCTTATGGGCATTTAGGAGAACTTGGCAGCACACTCAGGGCTGCAAGATGGATTTAATTTAGTATTCTTATTATTAAAATATATCTGAATGAGGATCAAATGACTGAGTTGGTCTTTGAGAATGAAAACCAACCTGTTTGTTCCTGCAGATCTTCCCGTTTGACTGTGAATGTTTCTTCAATCTTCACATCTTCACTCTCCTCTTTAATAAACGCCATCTTTATAACAGTGTGGAGATCAGTCGCTTCAGCAGGAGTTTTTCTCTGTGTTTGGACACTTTATCCTGTTTAAAATGAACAAAACAATCAACAGAAACAAAATAACTTCTTTTCAACAGTTTCTTTATATGAGAGTAATTAACAAAAATAAATCTGGTGAAAGGTTTCATTAAAACACTTATTACACACATTTCTGTTATATTCACCCATTAGCCCTCGGTTACTGAAAATAAAAAAGTACTTTGTTGTATAAAGGGTTAAAATAATATTTTCAACAGCAGGAACATAGCATGGGATAAACAAACCTAAAACTTTAATTAAATCGGTTCTTTTTCTTCTTAGTTTTTTTTTTTTTTTGGCGAATTCCATTCTTTGTGCATTAATTAAATCGGTTTATATCTGTAAACGTTTTAAAACACAAACCTTTCTCCAGTTGAATCACAGCACTGAAGCGGCGCCGCCTGATGACGTCACACGCCACACCAAAATAACAGTAAGTGGCAAAAAAAAAGCTAAACAAAAAAGACTTTTATTTTGGCGTGGCATGTGACATCATAAGCCTGCGCCGCTACTGCACTGGGATTCAACTGGAGAAAGGTTTGTGTTTAAAGCTTTTACATGAATTTTAACCGATTGTTTAAAATTTCAGGTTTTTTACCCGATGCTAAATTATTTACCTGCTGTTGACAAAATTTTTTAAACCCTTTACACAACGTAGTACTATTTTACTCAGAGTAATGAAGGTCTATTGTTTGAATAAGTTAACAGAAATGTGTGTAATAAGTGTTTTAATGAAGGTTTAATTTATTAAATAGCATAATGTCATTCCATTCGAAGTATACAAGAAATGGAGTACTAGTTTTAATCAGGTCATTGTTTCTTGCTCGGACTTGCTCTTTTACCTGATTTGTTTCTTAATTACTCTCATATAAAGAAACTGTTGAAGCAAGTGTTGAAGAGATGTTATTTTGTTTCTGGTTATTGTTTTATTCATTTTAAACAGGATAAAGTGTCCAAACACAGAGAAAAACTGCTGAAGCGACTGATCTCCACACTGTTATAAAGATGGCGTTTATTAAAGAGGAGAGTGAAGATGTGAAGATTGAAGAAACATTCACAGTCAAACAGGAAGATCTGCAGGAACAAACAGGTTGGTTTTCATTCTCAAAGACTAACTCAGTCATTTGATCCTCATTCAGATATATTTTAATAATAAGAATACTAAATTAAATCCATCTTGAAGCCCTGAGTGTGCTGCCTAGTTCTCCTAAATGCACATAAGCACTCATTGAAAGACAGGAATGAGTTTCTTTCGTCACTTGTTCTCATGTCTTTTGTCATTCTTTTATGTATTATTAGTCTCCCGACTTCTCTACCTTTTAAAGGTTATTGCTTTTCTTGTTATTCTACTGTTTGTAAAGCGTCCTTAAGCACTGGCGCTATATAAAATAATTAAAAACAATAAATTAAAAAAGTTTAACTGCGCTGACGATATTTGACCTACAGTATTCTCATAGAAGATATCTGCTATTACAGTGATAGTGTTGGCTTAGTACTTTCCATTTGCATATGTCACGTTGATCACAATTCCCTTTTTTTTCATCAACTTTCTGGGTTTAAACTTGTTTCTAGTAGTTGTTACTAATTCTCACAGATAGTATCTGAGTTAGAATTACATCATTATTATAATAACTAATTACCAGGTCTATTGTGTTTAAACAGGGTTTCCGCGGGGTCTTAAAATGTCTTAAATTCCAAAATCTAAATGTTAGGCCTTAAACTCTCTTAAAGCTACTGAAATATTGTGTTGTAGGTCTTAAATCTTTTGTAAACAAGTCTTCATTTTCCTTTGTTCATGTTTTGCTGTCAAATCTGGCCAAAACCCATATAATCACCAACAATCCATGTCAATAAAACTTTCAACTTTTTATTCAAAAATGTCATTTTTACGGAGACCCGGAAGGGACGTGATGGTGGGGCAATAAACTGGTGGAAGAAAATATCTTTTCCTCGCAAAGATGTTTTGCGTTATCTTGCAAAACTGTTTCTCCACAAACACTTCCGGTTCACTTTACCCTCACTTCACCTTGTTCACCCTCACGTTTTGGCAAAATTCTCCCGTATTTTACCATTTTATCCTGTTTCTGATATATTTTTAATATTTAAAGCATGCTGAAATGAATATTAAAATGTCTGCATTCACTTTCTTTACATTAAAGCTGTGCGTCGATCTTCACCTGTCATATGCTACCCCTGAATCAGTGTATGAATGTATAAGCGCTGACTGACAGACGTGCTCCGTACAATAAACTGATCCCAGATCAGCTTCAGTACACGCCATTTACAGAGGAGCAAAAGTGCAGGACACTTTTGGATTCAGGTGTATGTTTAAACAGACAAATACACTGAATAACATGTAAACATCTCCGTCTATGTTTTATTTTAAACAGCTAATTTTCTCTTAAATTAGCACAAACAGTTTCTAAAGTAATGAAAGGCTTTCATTATAAATCTGTGCATTCTTACAGAGACACCTCTGTTATCAAACCAAACAAAACGAGAGATTCATTTGCTGCTCACTTGTTTGATAACAGAGGTGTCACTTTAAATGGCATGTACAAAAGCTGATCTGGGGTCAGTTTATTGTACGGAGCGCGTCTGTCAGTCAGCACTTATACATGCATTCACTGGTTCAGAGGAAGCATATGACAGGCGACGTTAGATTTATGAGTCTAAAATTTCATTTATAATGGTCATAAAAAGTCAGAAAAACGTGGATGCCCCCAATTCTAAATAAGCTGAATGAAATGGACACTTAAATAATTAATTGTTTTAAAACATTGTACAGTATTCTAAACCATATGATGTTGTTGTGGGACGACGAACAAATGGCCAACAAACTAGTCTAAAAATGACTTTTGCTGCTTAAGAAATGGATTACAGCATGCTGATAATGTGCAAAAATATGAGTGTAAAGTTCGTCAGTATTCACCATATTCATCACGTACCAGCAGGCACCGCCATTGGAATCTTTTTGCTTGAGACTAAATTAATTTTTAGATCCTAAAAACAGTGTTATGCTGCTTAGGCATGGGACAATAACTGCTTTCAAGGTATACCGCGGTTTGGAAAAAGTCAAGGTTTTAAAACCACCAATATTTTAGACCTAATGCTAAGTATTCTTAGGGCTGTTTACACTTGGAATTTTTTAACCCTGGGTCATTCTAACACTGGATAAATAGAATCCTGGGTTATCTGTCTTCACCTTCCACACTGCTCATGCTATACCTGGGGTTAAAAAATAATCCTGGGTGTTCATTTACAGACGTTTTACATTCGCAAACCCCGGGTTAACATTATTATTTGGATATTTACGTTGACACTGTCCCTGATTGGACAAACAGCAGGTCACCTTTTAAGATGGCAATTCTGCATCTTGTATGTCACCACGTAGGTCTGTGCATGTCCTGAGGCTTAGCTGAAAAGGCAAGAAAACAAAGACAAAAGTACAAATGAATGAAAACAAGTAGCAAAGTATGTCATCTTGCCATCTCCTCATCACAGCAAACGTGGCATTAAGCATTTGCATAAATTCATTCATTCATCTTCCTTCAGCTGAGTCCCTTTATTCATCAGGGGTTGCCACAGCGAAATGAACCACCAACTTATTCAGCATATGTTTTAAACAGCGGATGCCCTTCCAGCTGCAACCCAGTACTGATTTTCCTAAGTTATTTACAATAATGCAAACTCACTAATATATGTGTGAATTATGCATACTTGCTATGAAAACGCAGAATTTGTTTCAGTGAGGTCTTTCAAGCAAGTTAAAAATTTCAAAGTCTTTTAAGCATTTAAAGCCACGGGCACAAAACGAGCTTGGTTTTCCCCGGACTGCCAAAAGGAAATATCCTGCAAGGTATATGATCTGATTTTGAGCTGAAACCTCAGACACATTCTGGGAACACCAAAGACTTATTTTACATCTTGTAAAAAAGGTTCATAATAGGAACCCTTTTAAAGGGATAGTTGACACAGAAATGAAAATAGCCTCACCATTTACTCTCCCTTGTGTGGTTTTAAATCCTTGATGAGTTTCTCGATTCTGTTGAACACAAAAGAGGATATTGTGAAAAAACGCTGGCTTTGTGTTCCAGAAGAAAGGAAATGTTTAAAACCACATGATGGAGAGTGGGGGGTAAGGTCATTTTCATTTTTGGGTGAAACATCCATTTCATGGTTGTTGCTTTGTGCCTTCATACTAAAGTTCACTTTTTTTTCTTTTCTTTTTTTTAAGACCTGATGGTGCTGAAAGAGGAGACTCATCAACAGAATGAAATGGAAGAAAAACAGCAGTTTGAGAAACCCCAAGAAATAATGACTGATGAAAAACCCACACTGACTAAAAAGACTTCATGTGGAAGACCATGGAAATCCAAATCTGAGTGTAATTTCAGCAGTAAACAAAGTAGAAAGCGTTTCAGTCAAAAGCCAAACATTGATGTTGACATGAGAGTTCACACTAGGAAGAAACTTTACACCTGCAAACAGTGTGGAAAGAGTTTTGGTCAAAAACAAGGCTTTAAAACTCACATGGGAATTCACACTGGAGAGAGGCCGTACATATGCCAACAGTGTGGAAAAGGCTTCTATAATTCAGGAAACCTTGCAGTGCACATGAGAATTCACACTGGGGAGAGGAAGTACACATGCCAACAGTGTGGAAAAAGTGTCTATAATGCAGGAAACTTGGCAGTGCACATGAGAATTCACACTGGGGAAAGGAAGTACACATGCCAACAGTGTGGAAAGAGTTTTAAGCAAAATGGCACCCTTAAAGTCCACATGAGAACTCACAATTCCACAAGTCCACAAGGAAGAACTTTTACTTGCACACTGTGTGGGAAAAGTTTTGCTCAAAAACAAAACCTTGACATCCACATGAGGATTCACTCTAGAGAGAGGCCGTACACATGCCAACATTGTGGAAAAAGCTTCTATCTTAAAGTAAACTTTGCAGAGCACATGAGAATTCACACTGGGGAGAGGCCATACACATGCCAACATTGTGGAAAAAGCTTCTATCTTAAAGTAAACTTTGCAGAGCACATGAGAATTCACACTGGGGAGAGGCCGTACACATGCCAACAGTGTGGAAAAAGCGTCTGTAATGCAGGAAACTTGGCAATGCACATGAGAACTCACACTGGGGAGAAGCCTTACTCTTGCCCTCAGTGCGGAAAGAGTTTCAAGCAAAATTGCACTCTTAAAGTCCACATGAGAACTCACAATGGAGAGAGAAGTTTTACTTGCACACAGTGTGGGAAAAGTTTTGCTCAAAAACAAAACCTTGACATCCACATGAGAATTCACACTGGAGAGAAACCTTACACATGCACAGAGTGTGGTAAAAGTTTCAGATGTAAAAACACACTCAAACACCACATGAAAACTCACACTGGAGAGAAGCCGTTTGCATGTGCTCAGTGTGGAAAGAGCTTCACAACAAAAGATAGTCTCACAAACCACATGAATGATCACACTGGAACCATAGTGTTCACATGTGATCTATGTGGAAAGAGTCTCACACGCAAAGACACCATTAAGCGACACATGAAGACTCACTCAGGACAGGATCGTTTTAGATGCAGTGAGTGTGGACAGAGCTTTAAATGTAAAAGAAGCCTCAGCACTCACATGAAGCTTCACAATGGAGAGCAGAGTCCTCAAAATTGAAGCCTTGTCCACGCAAACACGGGTATATTCAAAACGGCAGCTTTTTCATGTAGTTTGGCTATTCATTGTCTTCAATAAAGTTTTCTCCCCATAAGAACTTTAGTCAGCTTGCTTACTTTATGTATTAGAGTCATCTATACATTGGCGAGCTACCCAAGAATGGTTTAGCCAAATACAGTAAAATCTAACAATGCGTTTCAACTTATTATGAACCGATGACCATATTTGTCCACATTGCACACTAGCAAATTGTTTATTAATTTACCAATCAAATGGTTGGCTCTGAAAAGAGAATTAGAAAGAATAGGGAGGAGAAAATGTTTGGGGAGATGCAGGGAACACTGTCCTACACCCTTAGATTGTGTTTTTAATTATTCACATTGTTTGATTGTCTTGTTGGAAAATGAAAGTTTGGCTAAACACGTGGTGTGAACTCGCCATAAGGCAATGACAGTAAGCGACCGATGCAGACTCCCTAAAGCCCTGTTCAGACTACACAATGCCATTTGCCAGTTACGACAGATCAGATTTGTCAGATTATGAGATTAACTTGATGACTTGATCAAATCTTGATGTGTTGTGGGTAACAAATGAAGACTTTTGTTTCAAAACACGACACATTTATTTTGATGGACTGGTTTGAGAAAAGAAACAAGTTTTCTTTATGAAGACAATTACACTTTCTGTAGACAACTGGTTTCCTTTAAAGGTATGTTCATGTGAAAACTCCCACATTACTACAAATAAATAAATGTATGGGAAACTCAGTGTTGCTATTGTGAATGAGAACATGAGTGATTTGTTAGCTTACATGCTAATTCCAGTACTACAAAAAGTGAAGTTTAATTTTAAACTAATTTCGAGAGGAGCATGTGCTCATGATTGACCCAGCTGGTCCACATTAGCTAATCATGATCCTCCAATCAAAGGATCCTAAGTCACTATATATATATATATATATATATATATATATATATATATATATATATATATATATATATATATATCCTCATTTCCTCTCTACAACCATCTTCGTCTGGAAGAAACCCCCCCCCCCCTTCTTCCAGTTTTATCAAGAATGGGCGGCACGGTGGCCCAGTGACTAGCACTGTTGCCTCACAGCAAGAATATCAATGGCGTTGGGTCTTCACTGGGCCATCTGGTATTTCTGTGCGGAGTTTGCATGTCCTCCCCGTGTCAACGTGGGTTTCCCCCGGGTTCCCCGGTTTCCTCCCACCATCCAAATGTGCTCTATATTATAGATACAATAAGCCTAAATCTTTTTTATAATGTCTTACTCTCAGGAAGTTCACCTTGGCCTCAGCAGCAGGGGAGTTTCAGATCGACCTGAGCTCAATCTCCCCTCGCCCTGTGAAAGGAAGGAGCCCTGGGCTCGAGGATCCCTTGAGCTCAGGGCTCTCTCCCGGGACAGCACGCCAAACAAGCTATGTATAAATCTGGAGCTAAGTGTGAACTCTTGAAACTACATTTTTGAATGAAGAATTTTGCAAAGCATAAAAGGATGTTAATCAGGTAATGCTGTGTACAATGTTCTTTAGTTACACCAAATTTAACTTGATTATAGCAAAAAGGGTTTACATGGATATTGACATGAGACATTCTGCCATGTACATGAGTATTTGCAATTGTAGAAAATATGCTCAGTGGTTTCAATATCACTCTCACAAAAGTGTCAAGAGTTATTCTCTGTATCAAATTTTAATTTCAGGAATTCTTTTGATGGACACACATCATTAATCATTATAAACTGTAGCTCTTTATTTTTGGGTAGAATTGGATAAGAAATGTAACTCGTTCTGAGCTGATTAGGATGAAGCCTTTGAATAAGAACATTCCTTAAAAACATATTATTACATATTTGGCCCAAAAACAGAGATGGAGGAGAAAACATTACAGAATAGTTTGAAAGAATACCTCTGATCAACACTATAATGTTTTTAGGAATAACATTAATAATTGTGTGAAACTCTTTAGGTGACAAGCAAAACCATGTTTGAAACAGAAGTTATTGTAATTAAGAATGTCACCATGGCTATCCATCATATCCAATAAAGAAAAAATATATTTTTAACCCAATTTTCATAAAATAAACACTTATTGCGATATAAAATAAAACGTCTTCTATAAACAAGTTTTATGAAGACTGAAATTGTGTGAAAATGCTAGTTTCAGCACAATAGTTTAGGCAGTTTAGGCAGTTCAAAATCACATCTGATCAAAAAGTTAATACCACCTACTTTGTGTAATGCAGAGTCTGACAACGGAAGATCCATCTGCAGAACGTTTATTAAACTCAGTTTAATAATACACAGACACAGGATAATGTGGACACAGGTGTCAGTAATGTCATATACACCAGTAGCGGGTGGGTAGAAAGGGCAAAAAAAGAGAGACACTGTACTGTTGTGTTGGTGTTAATCCGGTTAATCCTAAAAAGTAAAATAAAGAATCAGTTAAAATGCCACATTGTTTCTTTACTGAATAAAGAACATTACATGGTACCAGGAGTGGTCAAGGTCACCATCACCACGAGTCGTCATGGAAAGTGTAAAACCGCCATGCTGTGAACTGAACAGGGAATGCCGATTGTGAATGGAGAATGTATAAACAGAGCTTTAAGCTGTCCTTGCAAGCAGTGGGACTTGATGCCTCAGATGCACGTAAGATTGCATTACTACTTACCGTCGCAGGACCACAATCTATAGAAGTGTTTAATACACTCGTATTTGATCGGGAAGAGGATAAGGACAAATACGATGTGGTAATATTTGATGCATACTGCTCGCCCAGAAAAAAATTAGACATTTGAAAGGTATGTTTTTCATTCTCGTCTGCAGCAACAGGGAGAGACTTTTGACAGTTTTTTTTATGGATTTGAAATTGAAAACAAAACCATGTCATTTCGGACTGTTGCAGGACTCAGTGATTCACGACCAGATAGTGTTTGGCATCAATGATAAAAAAAAATGAGTGAGAGGCTCTTGAGAGAGACTGAGCTTACTATGAATGAAGCTGTACGGATGTCATGCCAGTGAAAAAGCTTCAGCATGCCAAAACATTTTATGAAACAGCAAGAGTGAGTGGAGTTGACTGTTCACCCATAGTGATTGAGAAGATGCAAAGAGGTGGAAGGAGGAAAGTGTAACCACAGAAGGAGAGTGAATCACTTAACTGTAAGAGATAAAGGTAAAATGTGGACCAAACGTAAAGGACAGAATCATTTCACCAGGCAATTCTTGTTCAAAGGCAGACAGGGCCAAAAGGAGCATGTACATGCAGTGGAGGAAACGAATCTCAGTTACACATTTTTTATTGGAATAGTGGAAAAGGCCGATACCAGTCAGGAAAGAACAGAACAAACAGATGTGAATAGTGTTGCACAGGACAAGTGGGTGACAACTCTGGAGATAAATGAATCAGTTGTGGCACTCAAGCTAGACACAGGAGCAAAATCTATTTAATTTCAGAGCATGCTGTCCATAGAAAAACTCAAAGCCTATAATGGACAAAATATTCCAACAAAAAGAACATGCAGACTAAAGGTAAAATTGCAAAACAAAGTTCATCACCTCATGTTTGTAGTTGTTCCAGGTGGACATGATTCTGTGTTGGGAGACAAGGAATGTGAAGACCTAGGCCTAGTAAAAAGGTTTACATAATTAATAGTGGAGAAACACAAAACAGTGTGGAGAATACAGTGAAACAGTTTCCTGACATCTTTGAAGGATTTGGAGAATTACCTTTCACCTACAAAATACAGCTTGTAGGGATGGTATACAGTTTAACCCAAAGAATGACCAGTCTGTCAGATGAAGAAGAGCCGGAGTCAGAGTTTCAAATAAATAAATAAATAAAGTTTACTGAAGATAGTTTGCAGTTTCATCAGCAGAAGCCAGCTTCAACACTCGCCATGAGTTCCTAGGGCGCTCTGCTTACAATCACAAATCAATTACAATTTTACTCTCACATAGCGTCATTAACTGCGTCACGCATATAGGTGTTCTAACCTGATTGGATAAAACACAGATAGACTAGGAAAATTTCCACGTGGGGTGCATGCGTACAATTCTGAACAGTATCTCAAGCATAAACGTCAGACATCCACTAGACTGTTTAGAGCTGACTCCAGACCTGTGAAACGGATCCACAATCAAATAGAACACACACACTTAACGTATAATCTGTTTCTTATCCGAGGCTGAGTGTAGTCTCAGCCGTCTTTATCAAAACTGGTTAAAAACCGTTATAATCTACATTCAGGCAGTTATATTCTTACTACACAAAGTCTATCTTGAATAAAAAGTAGAATCACCTTAAAAGAATTAACCGTAAAAATAGCAAAATCCCTTAAGACATTTTGGATAGTATTAACTCATAGAATTAACAATGGAGACAGTTGCTTCCGGTCCTCATCCCTTAGCTCCACTCAAGGTCTCCGTGACCTCTGACCTAGTTTGGTGGCTCCTGAAAAAGTTATAAAGAGACAGGCAAACGCACTGAACATTCTTATATTAAGCAATGTGTTAACTTACTCATTAGTTAAAATCAATTCAAAGTTAATTACTCATTCAGATAATCAAATAATTATATAAAAATAATGAGAAACAAGATGGTGAGGAAAGGATAAACGTTGATTCATGCTGAGATGGATAGGAAGGTATAAGTCCGAATCCTCCACGCTCTACAAAAGTTGGCGCACACGCCCAAACAGGGACTTGAACCCAGGAACGTCAGATGAAAAGTCTGACGCTCTACCGACTGAGTTATCCGGGATCACTGGGGCATTAGCTTAGACTTAAGCCATAGCATGTGTATTAGGATATTTTTTGAACACACTTCGTTATTATTGTTCATTTATTCGTTTGCTGGAAATTAAAACTGAATTTAGAAATAGTTTTGAAACAAATCTTTGCGTTTAAACAAAATTAATTATTTATAGGCTAATGGATGTCTGTGCAAGAAGTTTCCTAATCCACGAGAGTGAAAGTGAAAGTAAATAATGAGGAGGCTCATCTCTCATTCTCACACTGTAGATGCTGTTTAACTGTTTTCTCTGTAGTGAAGGGTTTAGGTTTTTCCACTTACAAAGTCTGTCATGTAAATAACAAATGTGCAATGGCGCGATGCAACTGACTCTTAAAGGGAATGGGAGATGAGACTCTGATTTGTTTATTCTCAAAACACACCTATAACTAATTAAGAAAATAAGCTCAACCCTTTTAGACCATGCGCCATGGCGCAAAGCGGATTTTCCGTCCTTAAAATAGCAAAAGTGGATTCCGACACGCCCCTGCGCTTTGCACTTGGATCGTCATAATAGAGCCCTTTATGTTTAATCCACATAAATTTGTTAGAAGTGTAAAGTTAATTTAATTTGTATTGTGACAACATGAAAGAATTGTGTGGAACTCTGCAGTTTTTACAGTGTGTGCAATGTGCACAAATACGGTTATCAGTTCATAATAAGTTGAAACACATTGTTAGATTTTGCTGTATTCAGCTTAACCATTTTTGGGTGGCTCGCCACTTAATAGATGACTCTAATACATAAAGCTGAGCAAAGTTCTTATGGGGAGAAGACTTTATTGAAAGCAGTAAATAGTGCAGTTCCTCAGCAGTGATGTTAACTCGTCTGTCTTCAAGTAACTTAACCCAAAGTACAGTCTGTGAGACACTACTTTATAACAAAGGATGTAACCCCTCAGAGATTACCCAACTGCTTTGGTTGGGTCACAACTCTTGAGTTCCTGTAGGCCATTTGGTACACATCTTTTCAGATGCAGATACTTTTTTGCATGTGAAACAAGCCACACAATCTATCAACATATAGAGTTATATTGCGTTCTAGTAGCCCAGTAACAAATCTTACAACCTGGTACTGGTTGTCAAAATCTTCACCCCTCTTCAGCTATTGAGTTTACATCTTCAGGTGTTCAAAGGGTTTCATTATCAGTAACTTGATATGTATTTAAGAGTTCACACTTGTTTGGCAAGCTGTCCCGGGAGAAAGCCCTAAGCTCATAAGATCGTCGAGCCCTGGGCTCTCTCCCGTAAGCAGGGTGAGAGGAGAATTGAGCTTAGGTAGATCTCAGTGAACTCTCCTGACTTGTTTCTGTTCTAATGACAAATACAGGAATGGCTAAAGAGAGATATATGGCTTACTAAGATTTAGAATGTTCAGTTTACTTAGCTCGTGTGTTTTTGGACTGTGGGAGGAAACATGGGAACCCTGGGAAAACGAAAATAGTTCATAAATAAACTTCACATGAATGAACAGCCAAACTACATGAAAAAGCTGCCATTTTGAATATACCTGTGTTTGTGTGGACAAGGCTTCATTTTTGAGGACTCTGCTCTCCATTGTGAAGCTTCATGTGAGCGCTGAGGCTTCTTTTACGGTTAAAGCCCTTTCCACACTCACTGCATCTAAAACGATCCTCTCCTAAGTGAGTCATCATGTGGCTCTTAATGGAGTCTTTGCGTGTGAGACTCTTTCCACACTGATCACATGTAAACACTATAGTTCCAGTGTGACCATCCATGTGGTTCTTGAGGCTAGCTTTGGTTGTGAAGCTCTTTCCGCACTGAGCACATGCAAACGGCTTCTGTCCGGTGTGACTTATCATGTGGTGTTTGAGTGTGTTTTTATATGGGAAACTTTTACCACACTCTGTGCATGTGTAAGGTTTCTCTCCAGTGTGAATCCTCATGTGGACTTCAAGGGTGCAATTTTGCTTATAACTCTTTCCACACTGAGGGCAAGAGTAAGGCTTCTCCCCAGTGTGAATTCTCATGTGCACTGCCAAGTTTCCTGCATGGTAGAAGCTTTTTCCACATTGTTGGCATGTGTATGGCTTCTCTCCAGTGTGAATTCTCATGTGGGTTTTAAAGCCTTGTATTTGACCAAAACTCTTTCCACACTGTTCGCAGCTGTAAGGTTTCTCCCCAGTGTGAACTCTCATGTGAACATCAAGGCTTGGCTTTTGACTGAAACTCCTTCCACACTGTTTACAGCTGAAATTACACCTGGATTTGGATTTCCGAGGTCTTCCGCATGAAGTCTTTTTAGTCAGTGTGGGTTTTTCATCAGTCGTTATGTCTTGGTGTTTCTCTTCCATTTCATTCCATTGATGAGTCTCTTCTTTCAGCACCATCAGGTCTTAAAAAAACAACAAAAAAAAGTGAACTTTAGTATGAAGGCACAAAGCGACAAGCATGAAATGGATGTTTCACCCAAAATTTAAAATGACCTTACCATTTACTGTCCGTCATGTGGTTTTAAACATTTCCTTTCTTCTGGAACACAAAAGAAGCCAGCATTTTTTCACAATATTATCTTCTTTTGTGTTCAACAGAATCAAGAAACTCATAAAGGTTTAAAACCACATGAGGGAGAGTAAATGGTGAGGCTATTTTCATTTCTGTGTCAGAAATGCCTTTAAAGGGTTCCTATTATGAATCTTTCTTATAAGATGTAAAATAAGTCTTTGGTGTTCCCAGAATCTGTGTTAGGTTTCGGCTCAAAATCAGATCCTATACCTTGCAGAATATTTAATTTTGGGCATCAGAGGAAAACCAAGCTCTTTTTGTGCCTATGGCTTTAAGTGCAAATGATCAAATGCACTCGTCCTAGATTACTCATGTTGTGTTCCCTCATGTGTATCTTCCAAATAATAAAAATTTACAAATAATAATATTAACCCGTGGTTTACCAATGTAAAACATCTGTTAATGAACACCTAGGATTATTTTTTAATCCCAGGTAAAGCATGAGCAGTGTGGAACGTGATTACAGATAACCCAGGATTCTGTTTATCCAAGGTTAGAATGACCCAGGGTTAACAATTTGAAGTTTGAATAACCCTAAGAATACTCAGCATCAGCTCTAAGGATAACCAGAGTACAATGACAAACAGCAACATACAAAAACTGTCATTCATGTCATAGCAGTGACCTGATCTCATATGCTCATTTTTTTTAGAACTTCAGTTGCCTATTGGACAAATGATCAGGATCAATAAACGACAGAAAACGGTCACACTACTTACTCTACAAACAAGTGTGTTCATAACTATACATATAAAGAGAAATAATAAGAAAATATGACTTTGTAACATCAAGCAGCATTAGGCATGGGCCAGTATAAGATTTTGACGTATGATAACCTTGGATAAAAATATCACGGTTTCACTGTACTGTGATTACTGATCTAAAATATATTCTTTTTAAACGTCTGGGTCCCTTTAAAGACAATATATTTTCTTTTGAGAAACTTTAAAAAACATTTTGGAGCAGTAAACATGTCAGGCTAAATCATTCAAATGAATCATTGACTTCTGCTGTCTTCATTTGTTTCAAAAACACATATCTCTTGTCAATTTAAAATGGCCTCTTAGGATATTTTTTTGCTGGAGATACTGTTGTCCTGAAAAAATGTAAATATAAAAAAAACCTTACATATACAGTAAGAGCGATATAGCAGAACATTTTGGCGGTTTTATACCTTGAAAACGGTTATCATCCCATGCCTAAGCAGCATAACACTGTTTTTAGGATCTAAAAAATAATTCTTTAAAAAAAGAATCAAGCAAAATAAGTCATATGGCGCCGCCTGCTGGTACGTGAAGAATATGGTCAATATTCAGAGAATTTCTGATGAACTTTACACACAAATATTTGCATATCATCAACATGCTGTAATCTATTTCTTAAGCAGAAAAAAATCATTTTTAGACTAGTTTGTTGGCCAGTTGTAGTCAGTGCAATGCTAAACATTATTGTTCCACTATAATTTGTTCGTTTTGTCTCTCATTGTCCCACAGCAACATCATATAGTTTAGAATACTGTACAATGTTTTATAATAATTAATTATTTTAGTGTCCATTTCATTCAGCATATTTAAAATCAGGGTCATCCACGTTTTTTACATACTTTAAACCAGGGTCTCTGCAAGTTTTACTAAGATAAATGTAAGACTTTTTAAAGACTATTATAAATGAAATTTTAGACTCATAAAGGGCTAAAGGCTAAAGAATTTTTCAAATGGCCCAGATAGAATTTTTTTTACTTGCCCTATCAAAAAAATATTAGATTAATACATTTAACAATATAATAATAAATGAATAAAAATAAAAATTATTTTAGATATTTCTTAGCAAAAGATTTTAAATATTGTGTAAAAACCAGCCAACTTTACCTTAATCCATACACTTTTTCTTCCAAACATAAACTTTCTTAATAAAAAAAAATTAACAAATGTTAAAAAGTTTTAAAAACTATAACAAACTAAATCTATGCACAACAATCTGTCCAGGTCGATGTCCTCAGCAGTAAATACATGGAGCATGTTTAAACAAATGTTATTGTAAGGAAAATAATTAAACCATTATGATAAATAGAGTTAAAATGACCTTTTTGAATAAAAAAGTTTTATTGAGATGGATTGTTGGTGATTGTATGGGTTTTGGCCAGATTGGGTAACAAAACATGAACAAAGGAAAATAAAGATTTGTTTAAAAAAAGATTTAAGACCTACAACACAATATTTCAGTAAATTTAAGACTTTTTAAGGCCTAAAATTTTAATTTTGGAATTTAAGACATTTTAAGACCCCGCGAAAACCCTGTTTAAACACAATAACCCTGGTAATTAGTTATTATAATGATGTAATTCTAACTCAGATACTATCTGTGTGAACTAACAACTACTAGAAACAAATTTAAACCCATAAAGAAGTTGAAAAAAGGGAATTGTGATCAACGTGACATGCATTTGGAAAGTGGTAAGCCAACATCACTGTAATAGCAGATATCTTCTATAAGAATACTGTAGGTCAAATATCATCAGCTCAGTTAAACTTGTTTAATTTATTGTTTTTATATAGCGCCAGTGCTCAAAGACGCTTTACAAACAGTAGAAGAACAAGAAAACCAATAACCTTAAGAAGGTAGAGAAAATGGGGAGACTAATAATACATAAAAAGAATGACAAAAGACATGAGAACAAGTAACGAAAGAAACTGATTCCTGTCTTTCAATGAGTGCTTATGTGCATTTAGGAGAACTAGGCAGCACACTCAGGGCTGCAAGATGGGTTTAATTTAGTATTCTTATTATTAAAATATATCTGAATCAGGTTAAAATGACTGAGTTGGTCTTTGAGAATGAAAACCAACCTGTTTGGTCCTGCAGATCTTCATGTTTGACTCTGAATGTTTCTTCAATCTTCACATCTTCACTCTCCTCTTTAATAAACGCCATCTTTATAACAGTGTGGAGATCAGTCGCTTCAGCAGGAGCTTTTCTCTACGTTTGGACACTTTATCCTGTTTAAAATGAACAAAACAATAAAAATGTTCTGTTAAAAATAAATAAAACAATGAGCAGAAACAAAATAACTGAACACTTGCTACAACAGTTTATTTATATGAGAGTAATTAACAAAAGAAAATCAGGTAACAGTCAGGTAACAGTAAGTCAGAGCAAGAAACAATAGCCACAAATGAGCTGATTCAAACCAGTACTTCATTTCTTATATATAGTGATGTATACTTAGAATGGAATGCCATTATGCTATTTAATAAATTAAACCTTCATTAAAACACTTATTACACATTCTGTTACTTTACCCAAACAATAGCCCTCATTACTGTGAGTAAAATAGAACTACGTTATATAAGGGGTTAAAATAATATTTTCAACAACTGGTACATAATTAGCATCGAGTAAAAAAACTAAAACTTAAATTAAATCGGTTTATATCTGTAAACGTTTTAAAACACAAACATTTCTCCAGTTGAATCACAGCGCGAAATCGGCGCAGCCTTATGACGTCACGCGACACGCCAAAATAAAAGTCTTTATTGTTTTGCTTTTTTGGCCTTTTACTGTTGCAGTCATGACTTGTTGATACATTTCTCCCTCGTTTTCCACTTTCCACTTAATCGTTTGCTCTCTCTCTCTCTCACACACACACACACTAGGGTTCTTTTTTCATATTGTCGTCTCTTATTATCTGCATTCGTCTCCTGCCATTCTTTAGCAATATGTAATAATATTTTACTTTACCTTTACTTGAAGCATTAAAGGGGTAGTTCACATAAAAATTACAATTCTGTCATTTACCCATCCTTTACTTGTTCCAAACTTGTTTGAGTTTCTTCTGCTGAATGCAAATGATATACTGAAGAATACAGAGCGGATGCCCTTCCAGCTGCAACCCAGTACTGGGAAACACCCATACACTCTCACATTGACACATATACGGCTAATTTAGTTTACCTATACTGCACGTCATTGGACTGTGGGAAAACCAAATATTTACCTAACTAGTGAAACTAAAACATATAGTAGTAATGGCTGCTTTTTACTTAAAGGGCACTTATTTTACCACCTTTTCAAGATTTAAGATCTTTGTGTCTCGAGAATGTGTCTGTAAAATGTCAGCTCAAAACACCCATCAGATTATTTGTTATACCTTTTAGAATGTTGGGGTTTTTGGCTTTAAACACTTAGTCTTAGTGGATTAAACACGTTTTTCAAAATTGTGTTATGTGGATTAAAAGTTTTGATCAACTTCAAATACTAAATGTCTATGCATTTGAGAGAAATAGCAGATTTGTTGTGTGAAGTGGAAAATGAGGGAGAAATGTATAATGTCATAACTGCAACAGTAAGTGGTAAAAAAATAAACAAAAAAGACCTTTATTTTGGCGTAGCATGTGACGTCATAAACCTGCGCCGCTCCCGCGCTGTGATTCAACTGGAGAAAGGTTTGCTTTAAAGCTTTTACACAGATAAACCAATTGATTAAAGTTTCAGGTTTTTTATCTGATACTAAATTATGTACCTGCTGTAGACAATATTATTATAAGTCTTTATACAACGTAGTACTATTTTACTCACAGTAATGAGGACATTGAGGTAAAGTTGGTTTTATATTCGCACATTCGTTCAGGGACAGCTCTAAACTTTGTTTATTATTTTACTTTGAATATTTGGACTGAAATCACATGTAAGTATGACTTCAAAATAACATTAGCACTATTTAATCGACTCTGAACAATGCTGTGCTTTGATGGTTGTTGGCTGCTAATATGATTTTACTATTTAGTATTTTCAATTAATACTTTTCTGAGATTATATTATTAACGAGAAAGACTGAATGTGCGAATATAAAACCAACTTTACCTCTATAATGAGGGCTATTGTTTGAACAACAGAAAAGTGTGTAATAAGTGTTTTAATGAAGGTTTAATTTAATAAACAGCATAATGTCAGTCCATTCTAAGTATTCATCACTATATATAAGAAATGGAGTTCTAGCTTTAATCAGCTCATTTGTGGCCATTGTTTCTAGCTCGGACTTACTCTTTTACCTGATTTCTTTTTGTTAATTACTTTCATATAAAGAATCTGTTGAAACAAGTGTTGAAGAGAAGTTATTTTGTTTCTGCTCATTGTTTTATTTATTTTAAATAGGATAAAGTGTCCAAACACAGAGAAAAACTCCTACTGAAGTGACTGATCTCCACACTGTTATAAAGAATTGAGGTAAAGTTGGTTTAATATTCGCACATTCGTTCAGGGACAGCTCTAAACTTTGTTTATTATGTTACTTTGAATATTCGGACTGAAATCACATGTAAGTATGACTTCAAAATAACATTAGCACTATTTAATCGACTGTGAACAATGCTGTACTTTGATGGTTGTTGGCTGCTAATATGATTTTACTATTTAGAATTTTCAATGAATACTTTTCTGAGATTATATTATTAATGAGAAAGACTATGCGAATATAAAACCAACTTTACCTCTATTTATAAAGATGGCGTTTATTAAAGTGGAGAGTGAAGACCTGAAGATTGAAGAAACAATCAGTCAAGAAGTCAAACAGGAAGATCTGCAGGAACAAACAGGTTGATTTTCATTCTCAAAGACCAACTCAGTTGGCATTGCCCCCTCAGAAAGAATTTGTTTTCAGTTTTCATAAAAGATTGTTCACTCAAAACTGAAAATTCTTTCTGGCATTAATTACTAACACTTCCTTCATTCCAACCTTCAGAACACACATTTAGGTATTTTATAATATGAAAGAGCAATTAAATTATGAAAATGGGGAGATTAAAGCTAGGCATATAGTCCAGAGATCTGGTCTCCACGTCAGGTCAGGTGCGCTTGTACATAGCTTTTAAAACGCGCACATGGTGGCGCACTCAACTCACACGGGAGAAAACTGGACTAGTGGATGACATGAAGGTGAGCAGCCTAATTCATTAGATGTTTTAGTTAACTAATTCTTTAAAGAGCCCATATTATAGATGAAATAGGGTCATATTTAGGTTGTAAGGGTCTCCAACAACAGTCTAATATGCATGCAAGGTCAAACAACACTTTGATGGTCTTATAATCTGCATTTATTTTTACCTAATTATCCCAGCGACTCCCATATGAATCGTTCAGCGATTCATTTGTACCCAAACCCGTCCTCAGCGCGAAGCTAATCTGCGCTGATTGGACCGATGACAGCCTGCTGCGATTGGTCGACGACACGGACAGGCTTCAGGGCGAGACAGAGTGAAATGCCCAGCAGATTATCAACAATATAAAAGTAGTCACAGTGCACACACGCTTCATAGTGGATTTTGGCTGCCAGTGGGTGAATGTAAATACAGACGATTGACTAGAAAATACTGACGACTAACTATTTTATCAAGCAAAAAGTCCAAGAACTGGCGAGGATATGTCCTAGCATATGTCCTAACAAAGCGGCACGCGTCGCGTTTTCAACGTGGCTTTACACGCGATATGAGAATATAAAGAGTTAACCTGATACAGTACACGCGGTTACAAGTAACAAAACACAACTAAATGCATAATTTGCAAGCTAGAGTAAACGAGGCAACAATTTTAATCGCACGTACTTACACTGGTGAAATGGGGGAAGAAACTGATTCATGATCCACTGATCCTTGTTCTGACAGTCTTTACCGATCCTTCCTTTAACAAACTGATGAAGTCTTCTTTGTAAGCAGGTAGTTTCCAGAGGCTCTCGATCTGCTCAAGGCTGGGCTATATTGCTAAGGTTTCATCTTTGGGTGAACTGTCAATAATCTCCATCTGCACAGCGTGACTTCATTCGACCGGTGTCTGTGTGTGTCTCTGTGTGTGTGTGTGACTTTTTTCTGTTAGTGGGCGGGGCCGCAGGTTTCAAATCTCCCGGGCTTGCGCATGCAACTACTTGTGTTTCGTAGCTGCGTCATCGCGAAACACCTAATAACTCGTTATCAAGCCGACTCGTTTGAAGCACTATGAGTCGACTCTTTTATAGATGAATCAATAGTTTTAAACACTGTACACTTACAGATTTAAGCCTTAGCTGGATATTTCACTTCACTTAGAGCTGTGTGACACACTACATGGAAGGGCATTTTCAAAAAGCCATAATATGGGCTCTTTAAACAAAACTCTCTTGAGCTTTAAAGGGAAGAAATGCAGAAGAAATTTGCTGTTAAATTAATTTTAGCAAAAACGCAACTTTTTTTCTTCAATTTTTTTTTCAATTTTACAATTGTTTTCCAGTTAGGGAATATGTAGCCTTATAAAAATGTTTAGTTTACTTCACAGTCCCACAGTAATCTACACTATAATTAATATTTTATTTTATTATATTCATTATTATTGTTATTAAAATTAAGCTTAAATTGACTACTCAGAAAACTGTTTGCTTTCATTTTGACATCGCTAAAGTGCACTTTTGTGAAGAAATATCCCATTATGCAGCAACAGTCAAGTTAGAACACTTTAAAAATGTCTTTTGTGTTTAAGGATGATTGGCCTGCGAAGTCAGGTTTACAGTTATAAATGAAATAGGTACAGTATAGTGCGTGAGTAAGTGGATTTGTCATGGATCCACCGCTCACATGTGCTGCAGGTAGGCTGAATGATAATCTTTAAAAAAATATGTAATTTCAGCAATACTGCTATTTGCGCATGCAAAATTAAACACCAGAAAATATACTGTAGGCCTGTTTTTAAGAGCTAAAATACAGTTAGCATATTGATTTTGTTTTGTTTTACAAAATTAAAATAACCTGAAAACAAGTTTTTTGTTTAAATAAATAAATAAAATGACGGGTAGGCCTAGTAACCTAATGGTTTATGATGGCGTCTTTACAAATGCCAACCGGACAATATCATGGGAAAAAAACTTACTCATGATAGCCTAACATAATTTTTTAAAACTTTAAACATTTATAGGCCTAATATTTAAAATAAAACTGAAAATAAAGGAGGATAAAATATGATTTAAAGCACACGTTTGGCGCTGAAGCCATGATCTGTCTGCGTTAATAAACAGCATTGTTGCATTACCTTCATTGAAAAAGATCAGTAATTGCAAAACTGTGCATATTATTATTATTATTATTATTATTAATACTATAAAAAAAGTATATTACTGCCTTAAGTCAGTAACTTAGGCAGCAATGCAAAGTAATAATAAATGTGAATAAATAGCCCAAATAAAAGGAACAAGAGGGACCAAAATCAGTCACCAGGTCTAGTGCCCCCCTATGTGATTAAAATTGTTAAGTTATATTCTTGGTGATGACAATCGTAAATTTGTATGCTGCACATGTTTTTGTTTAGTAACAAATTGGTAGCAGAGGATGGTTAGCATTTACAGAGTCCTGCCAATTTTTGATGAAGGGAAGCCGTACGAGCTTGAAAAAGTAAACAAGCGCTTGCCGTTGCTTTGGTGCTGTCAGGGAGAGCGAGAGAGACGACGATGGAAATACCGGTTGATGATTTGAATAAGGACACTGGCATGTCAACTTTACTAGCGAAACTTGATTTGTTTCTCAGACTTATGAGACGAGCTTTGACCGCATTGTGAAAGGCAGTAATGTTTCAATGACGGACTATATAATTGACTTTGAACAACTTTACTCACGAATGCACAAATATTCCTGATGCAGTCTTAGCTTTTAAATTATTGGATACTGCTTGCTTGGATGTGAACGATCGACAGTTGGCTTTAACAGCATGTGCAGATCCGACTTTTGCATCAATGAAGTCGGCACTTAAGAGAATTTTCACCGGCAATACGTCTGAATTAACGGTGGGAATTAACCAGGAAACTGCATATATAACAGAACAGAGATGACAGAAAGGCAAGTCATGGCCTCAGAATGACCAACAAAGGACACCATTACCTGGCACAAACCCCCAAGATAGATATGGTCGCAGATCAAAATGTGCAGTGTGACAAAGTATGTTTCATCGGGCTAAGGACTGCCCGCACAAAGGTGAGCAAATCAAACTGACTGAAGATTGTGCAAGAAATGATGTAGAGGAATGTAACATCACTCTGTTTACAGAAGAGTTACACACTGAAGCAGAAATCCTGATGACTGAATGTTTTGGATCTGCAATAATAGACACTGCATGCACTCGGACTGTGTGTGGACAAGAATGGCTAAATCACTACATAACTGAGCTCAAGCAGAGACATAATGACCCGAGAAAGACAGAAACCTACAGCCATAGACCATTTAGGTTAGGAGATGGAAAAGTGGTCTTCTCCAACAGAAAGTTAAAAATTCCTGCAAAAATTGGACAGATCAAATGTAAGATAGAAACTGAAGTCGTTCCAGCCAACATACCATTGCTCTTAAGCAAAGCCTCTCTAAAAGAGCAGGAACAGTTTTAGACATTGAAAATGACAGAGCGGAAATGTTCAACCAGCCAGTAGAACTTGACTTTACAAGCTCTGGTCATCATTGTGTAAATATAATGGACAATGAAAGAAGGTCAAAAGACATTCTAATGAGCAGATTTTGACAACTGCCGAAGACATTACGCAAAATGTAAAGGATGATGAGAGTGAAATCTTGATCATTTCCGATACAATGAGCTCAACAGAAAAACATCACATCATGATGAAGCTTCACAAACAATTCGGCCATGCTTCTGTTAAAAAATGCAGCGACTACTTGACAGCTCAGGTAATAAAGATGCTGAATGTAACATCATCTTAAAAAAAATTGTGATTGAGTGTGAGATATGTAATAGATATGGTAAAGCTAAACCAAAGCCTGCTGTTGGCCTGCCACTGGCAACACAATACAACAAAACTGTGGCTGTAGATCTACATGAACTTGAACCAGGTGTGGTATCTCCACATCATTGACCAGTTCACTAGATTCAGTGCAGGCAGCATTCTAACCTCAAAGAGATTCTCTGAAATAGTCAAACATTTTCTCCATGACTGGATAAGCGTACACGGCCCACCCCAAAAATATTTAGTGATAATGGGGGATATTTCAATAACGATGAGGTGAAAGATATGGCAGAGAACTTCAATATAGAAGTAAAAACTACAGCTGCAAATAGCCCGTGGAGCAGTGGCCTCCTGGAGCGACACAACCAAACACTCACTGAAATCATAATGGAAGTGAAAGCAAGCATTGGTTGTGATTGGCACACTGCAATGGACTGGGCTTTTAAGGCAAAGAATGCAATGCAAAATGTCCATGGTTACAGTCCTCATCAACTCGTGTTTGGACAGAATCCCAACTTATTATCTGTGCTAATTGATAAACCTCCAAGCTTTAGAGGGCACTACAAAGAGTCAATGGGTGGCAAAACACATCTCCGCTTTGCATGCATCAAGAAGGTCTTTTATTGAAGCAGAGTCATCAGAGAGGATTCGGAGAGCATTGCGGAATTAAATACGTAACGCAGATGAGAAATATGAAATGGGTGACAAAGTGTACTACAAAAGAGTGGACTGTCCAGAATGGAAAGGGCCAGGAACTTTCATCGCTCAGGATGGTGCAGTAGTGTTTGTAAGACATGGAGGGACTACATCAGAGCATTAGAGTACATCATCTCAGACTGAGAAAAGTGTACAAAGAAGGTAAAGATCAACATACAACAAAAACTGATGAAGACAATGACATAGACAATGAACAAGAACAAGACTTTACTGAAAGTAACCGACAGCCAACAGAAGAGACTGAAGTCAATGTACAACAAGGGGTGAGACAAATGCAGGACAAAAGGAGGCAGCATGAAGCAGAAGAACACGCAAGTGATAATGCAGAAACACAGAGGGATGCTAGTATGGAAACTGTGGTCATGCTACAAAAAGGACAAACTAAAAGCTACAGAGATAGAGAAAAGGGTGTTTTACACACAGCTGAAGTCCTGGGGTGTGCAGGTAAAGCTACAGGCAAATATAAAAACTGGTATAACCTGTTGCTTTTTGAGCCCACTAGTGTGGCAGGTACCGCAGAATCTGCTGACATGTCAAATGTTGAGAATCTACAAATTCAAAACACTTGCTAATGCTAACTCCACTAATGTATGTGAGGATATGTGTGTGTCACAAAAGATGTAACATTTGACTTTGCAAAACAGGATGAGATAAAAAGCTGGATAGATAACCACATCTTTGAGGAAGTAAAAGATGAGAGACAGAAATGCATTTCCACTTGGTGGGTTTGCACTTACAAAGAGACACCTAATGGGGTTTTACCCAAAGCTTGTCTTGTAGCACGAGGTTTTGAAGAACTAGAGATGTCAGAACTAAAAAAGGATTCTCCAAAATGTTCTTCAGACTCTCTTCGGCTCCTTGTGGCAGTGATTTGTCAAAGACAGTGGAATCTGATTTCTACGGACATGAAAGCTGCATTTCTACAAGGAATGGAACTGTCCCGGGACCTTTATATCAAACCACCTCCTGAGGCAAACTGTGAAAAAAAGCTATGGAAGCTAAAAAAGTGTGTGTATGGTCTGGCTGATGCTTCACTTTACTGGTATGAAAGAGTGAAGGAGATTGTCATAAAGTCAGGAGGAACAATGCCAAGTGTAGATCCAGCTGTGTTCTACTAGTTGGATCAAGACTGCACTGTGGCTGGTGTACTCGCTTGTCATGTGGGGAGGCACACAAAGTTTCTCCTCATCAGTAATACCTCAGATCCATGTTTCAAGTTGGGCGTAAGGAGAACAACAGCTTCTGTTATGTGGGAATAAACTTTTAAACTATTGACAATAAGGTGCAGGTTTATCAGGAAAACTACATCAAAAACATACAGCCTATACAACTGAATCCTGCACGATCAGTGGAACAGGACTCCTTACTTTATGAAGAGGAAAAGGATCAGCTATGGTCAAAGGTTGGCCAAATTCTTTGGGCTGCAAGACAAAGCAGGCCCGATGTCATGTTTGATGCCAGCAGCCTAGCTTCAAGCATTAAAAATGCCTCTGTACAAACTATTCATGAAGCAAACAGAATTGTGTGTAAACTTAAGTCCAAAAAGGTACTGCTGAATTTCCAATACCTCGGGAAAGACTGTGAGCTCAAGATAGTTGTATATCGTGATGCCTCTTTTGGAAATCACTCAGATGGGGGAAGTCAAGGAGGACATCTAATTGTTCTTATGGGGAAAATGGAACAGCCATGAATATAACGAAAAGGGAGTAAATTTGCCCAGAGTGTATTGAGTTTTTTTTTTTTATTTCAAAGCATGTTCCCAGAATATGTCAAAATAAGATGTCCACAAATATCAGTTCGTTTGTTGAAACACCGACAAAGTTTTGGCCAAATTAAGCCTCAAAATCACCCCAGAATGGATGAAAATGACCCAACAGCACACAGGGGGAAAGATGAACATTCCAGTCTTTATGCAGATACTGTACAGGTATGTCTCATGTCTGTGAGGCAAATATTCAGCTGTGTTCAGTTGTTACCCCAAGAACTTTGTGTTTACCAGTCAGGCACAGAATGAACAGGTATTCCCTGTCTGCTTTACAAATTTTAGAAAAACATTTTGTTGTAATTATAAATATATACGAATAAAAATAGGCCATTTACAGTTTTCAAATCCGTCTTACCAATATGACAAAAATAACTTTTGTGAACAATTATGTAAGAAACTCTGAAAACTGGACTGACATAGTTTCAATTTACTATAACTTCTATGTTAAAAGGCTTTGACACAATTTACATTGTAAAAGCACGAGATAAATAAAGATGAATTGAATCTGCTTAAATGTGTACACGTTAATGGACCAAGCACAATATGATCTGATTCATTTTACATTTAATGTGCATCAAAATTACAGTGTGTGTAGCCAATGTTTCCAGTGTCTTTTCACTTTTCAGCTTTTAATGAGAGTTTTTAAGACGTAATGAAAACTGTTTTATTTATTTATTTCAGACTTAATTGAAGAGTATGAGGGGAGTAAAGAGGAGGAACATCATGTCAAAATTGAGGAAAAAACTCAATTACAGACTGATGGTATTTTAAAAAGGAGAGATGAGAATCGTTTCACCTGCATCTGCACTCAGTGTGGAAAGAGTTTTGAAAGAAAAGGCAGTCTTAAGATTCACATGCAGATCCACACTGGAGAGAAACCATTCACATGCAATCAGTGTGGGAAGAGTTTCAGCCAATCATCACACCTTAATGAACACATGATGATCCACACTGGAAAGAAACCATTCACATGCACTCAGTGTGGGAAGAGTTTCGTCCGGTCATCATCCCTTAATCTACACACGAGGATCCACACTGGAGAGAAACCATTCACATGCACTCAATGTGGGAAAGGTTTCATCTGCTCATCACACCTTAATCGCCACATGAGGGTCCACACTGGAGAGAAACCATTTACTTGCCCTCAGTGTGGAAAGAGTTTCAGCTGCTCATCACACCTTAATCACCACATGAGGATCCACACAGGAGAGAAACCATTCACATGCACTCAGTGTGGGAAGAGTTTCAGCCAATCATCAGACCTTAATCAACACATGAGGATCCACACCGGAGAGAAACCATTCACATGCACTCAGTGTGGGAAGAGTTTCAGCAAATCATCATCCCTTAATCAACACATGAGGATCCATACTGGAGAGAAACCATTCACATGCACAAAATGTGGGAAGAGTTTCAGCCAATCATCATCTCTTAATAAACACATGAGGATCCACACTGGAGAGAAACCATTTACTTGCACTTAAGCTGAGGGCACAATGGACTTTACTCCCAATAGAGTTCCATTCATACACACAAATGCGTCAGACCGGAAATGCAAGTTCGTGTGTCAAGTTTCGCAGTTCACTGCCTTGCAAAGTTCAAACTTGGTGAACTCTGACCTGCAAAATCGCATCACTTGACTGCGTGAGACCAATTAAAGATCAAAACATGACCTCTGGGCAGAAATTTTAAATATGGACCAATCGCTCACTTTTTTAAATATCTAATCATCTTGTTTAATCCCGCCCTTTTTCGCAGTGCCGTACAACAGAATTTCGCATGCTCAAACTCTAGTGTGACCGCAGCTTCGGTGTGGGATGAGTTTCAGCAACTCCTCAGACCTTAATAAACACATGAAGACCCACACTGGAGAGAAACCATTTACATGCACTCAGTATGGGAAGAGTTTCAACCGATCAGCAAACCTTAATGAACACATGAAGATCAGCACTAGTGTGAAAGAGTGTTTGTGTGCTTTGAGTGTGAGAAGACTTTTATTACAGCTCCAAAATTGAAACTGCACCAGACAATTCACACTGAAGAGACCGTACAAGTGTTCACACTGTGACAAGAGGTTTATTCAGTTAACACATCTGAAAACACAAAAGAGGATTCACACTGGAGAGAAACTGTACAGATCTGATCAGTGTCTACAGAGTTTCGCTCCTTCGGCGCAGCTTAACAAACGCATGGACAAAAAGTTGCACACATGACATGAATGCAGCAAAACATTTTCTCATGTGCACAGGATGTTTCATGTCTAAATAATAATTGAAAAGGCTGAGTGACGGTATACTGTTTTCCAACACTCCTACACTGCAGTAGGTCGGGTTGCAAATGTGTTGCGCTCCTCACGTTTACCGTAAACACATTGATGGCGGCTGAGAGAAGAACAGTTTCATAAACATCTGGCAAACAGCACCTCTGCGGCTTAAAATCTCTTTGCAAGTGATTGTACAGGTGCGGATTACTTGTATCATGTAGTTAAAGTGTTGCTGTGATTATATCCTAAGTTCTTTATCTTCATTATTATCCCTAGACATTTGTTGGTTGCTTTGATTGATTGTTCTATGAGTTACATTTTATAATAAATAATTTGCATTCAGGCTATTTTGTTGGCTCATCTCTCTTTTATGGTGCGACTCAAACAAGCGGGTCATAACACTTTGTAAAATGTGTCCAGTTGTATCCGACATCTTGTCCTTTCAGTTATGACCATAGTTGTGAGTAGGAACCTAGATTGAGCGGTAAATTGAGAACATTGCCTTTCGTCTCAGCTCCTTCACCACAACAGACAATCACATCATCTGCATTATTGCTGCCGCTGCACTGATCCATCTTTTAATCTCACATTCCATTCCTCTTGAGAAAAAAAAAAAGGCACATACTTGAACTCCATTTGGGGTAAGGACTCTCCTTTAAACTGGAGATGGCCACCTTTTTCCAGTCAAGCACCATGGTTTCTGACTTAGAGGTGCTGTTTCTTTCCCTGGACAACGTTATCTGCAAATGGCAGAGACAGTCCTATCCTGCACCTAAAATTATGTCAGTAAAAATAATTATATTTCTGAGATCAGCCTCAAAAATAACACATTTACAAAATAAAGTGAATAAATAGATGGATGGATAGACATTGTAGTGGTGGAAGGGGAAGTAGGATGGCTTGTTCAACTATAAACCAAGATGAAGCTCTCTCAGGAGGGATGGACCAGTGCGCGAGATGTCTCAGACTGAAGGCGTAATAATGAAATAAATGTTTAGGGAGCCCTAACCCTATTTCATCAACTGGCTGTTGCGATGTACTCCTATGCCACCTAGGGTACTTATTGTTCCAGATAAATTAATTGACTAAATTATCAAACTGATTTAAATATTGTAAAGAAATATTTACAGGGATATACTGAAGTAGAGAAGTAACTTTAGGAATGCAGTTCATTTCGAGTATGATAGTTTGTTATTTTGAGTACCTCAAAATTTCTCAATTCTGATGCTTGTGCAAAATTAGTTGACAACCGTCCAAAATTAATTTTAGCTCTTATTACTAGATCTTAGAATCACACCTGAAAAACCACAAAAGCAGAGGTTTGGCTTATCTTTAACTGCTTAAGATCAATGTGCACCAGATTAGCAAGAGACAACATTTGTTTAAGTTTCCTTCGCCGACTGGCCATGATTTGTTGGTGACTCCGCTTCAGTGACATCCTTGGGATTGACTCGCTTGTGAGTGGAAGTTATCCTGGGTTACCGGGGTGACAGACTCTGTTGCGAGTCGATTTGCAGAAGTTTTTTTTGCAGTTTCGGTGTTGCATGGAAAGTTCTTTGCGATCCGATTGCGTGGCGATGCAGTGTCCGAGAGCATTTTGAAGACCAGATGAGCTGCAGCATTCTGGAGAATCTGTAGAGGATTAAGGGTGCAGGATGGGAGTCCAACTAGAAGAGCACTTTAGGAGTCCAGCCTTGAAATGACAAGAGTTTGCACTAAAAGTTGTGCAGCATGATCTGTTAGGAAGGGCCTGATTTTTCTGATGTTGAAAAGTGCAGATCTGCATGAAGGAGCTGTGTTAGCAATGTCCTCTTTGAAGGATAACTGATCATCTAGAATCACCCTAAGAATATTTAGCGAACTACATGGGGTAATGGTGGATGATCTCAGCTGGATTGAGAAATTGTGTTGAATGTGTGGAGTTGCAGGGAAGGTGATGTAAGCAGATTAGTAAGCAGTTGGTGATGTTTTTTCCAAGCCGATATCCTTCAGGCAGTTTGATGCGAGTTAAAAATTTGGAAACTTAGTTGAAAACAGCCCTTTGTAGTGTTTTGGTAATAAATAGAACAAGAGAGAGACTGGTCTGTATTTTTTATCCAATGAGGTGTTGAGTGATGTGTTTTTGAACAGTGAAGTTACCCAGGCCCGTGTAACCCCGCTGGTCCTACACCACCCAACCCGCTCTGAGCTGGGATCAAACTGGCGACTGTCCGCATGGCAGTTGCTTTAACAAGGAGGCTAAAGACCATGGCCCCCAGCGTCTGTCGCCAGAGTACCTTTAGAGGTCAGAGGAGTAGGGTTTACCTGCACAGCACTTCACTAGCTGGCCTCCGTTACACCTGCTTAAAAGTGGTTGGGAATGTGCCAGTGTGAAGGGAAGGGAGTGAATTTTTCTTCAGAGGGTGTTGTTTGATGGAGATTTAGGTTGGATTTAGTGGGAAATAGACTGCTAATTTGAGTGTTTTTTTGTGTATAAAAGGAACTAAATCAACAGCTGATAAAGAGTTGGTTGAGGAGGACAAAGCAGGGTATTAAATGTCCTGAATAGTTTGCGGATGTCTACAGTGGTCTTAATTGTGTTATGGTAGTATGTGGTTTTGGCCGAATAGAGTTAGGAGGGTAAAGATGACAGCCGGGTTTGGTACCTGCTAAGGTCAGTGGAGGCTTTTTGTTTTGTGCCATGCTCTCTCTGTTGCCCTGGGTGCTGTTCGATGTTATCTCAGAACATGCCCTAACACTAACCATTCTCTCAGACCATCCGACAGCCAGGGGTTAGAGGGAGTAGGGTGCATTGATCTGGTGGGGACAGGACAGATCTCACCTAGGCAGGATGTTAAAGTGGAACAGAGTGTTTCTGCTCCACTATTTACATCAAGAAGGGAGAATTGTGTGTGAGGGAAGAGAGAATGTAACAGTGGAGGGGAAGTGTGTGAAGGACAAACCAGTTTTTACTAGCAGCAATGGTATACAGTTTAACCCAATGAATGACCAGTCTGTCAGATGAAGAAGAGCTGGAGTCAGAGATTCAAATAAATAAATAAAGTTTACTGAACATAGTTTGCAGTTTCATCAGCAGAAGCCAGCATCAACACTGGAAAATGAGTTCCTGGGCCGCTCTGCTTACAATCACAAATCAATAACAATTATACTCTCACATAAGGTCATTAACTGCATCACACATATAGGTGTTCTAACCTGATGTAAAAACTCAGATAGACTAGGAAAATTTCCACGTGGGTGCGTGCGTACAATTCTGAACAATATCTTAAGCATAAACGTCAGACATCCACTAGACTGACTCCAGACCAAGGTTATTATAGTTAATGAAAGCGATCAAAAAATGTAAACTAAAATGTTAAATAATTGTCGTTAACTGAAATAAAAATAAAAACGATTTTTTCAAAAAACTAGAACTAACTGAAACTGTATTGTGTACATATAAAACTAACTGAAACTAACTAAAATTATAGCAAAAACCTCCTTCATTTTCATATTTGTAAATGTATTTACTACATAATCTTACTATAAGCCTTTTAGAAGTAAATCTATTTACTCGTCGCTGCAGGTGTTTGACCCGTACGGCACCTCAGAGTCTGTAGTCCTGCTGCCATTGGCCAGAACGAGCTGGTTCTCCTCCAGTCATCCTTGCTGTTGCTCCCGCGACAAAAACGAGTGGACATCAGAGCAGCAAGGTGATAGCATTAAATACAGAGACTAGTATTAGATACAGAGATTAGATACAGAATTTATTACTTTAACACGTTTGTGCCCAATAATGGGTTTTAGCTCTGTATCGTGAATGAATCTTTTTAACCAGATCTTCTTAGTGAACCGGTTGAACTAGTTCACCTAAGCGAACTGAATCATTTGAAACGATTCGCGTCTCCAGTAAGCACTCATCCACAAACTACTTAGTTTTTAACAAACCTAATACCCCCTCTAACTCAAAATAATCCAATATATACTCTTATTCAGTTATTAGAACAGTGACGTTACACCAAGATCAAATTTGAGAAGCGGTTAACCGATAAAACTGCGCATGCATGATTCAGTGAACCGAGCACAAACAGTACATGACAGCCTGCTGTGACAGAACTAAACTTCAACAACTGCGTAATAGTTTAAATAGGTGAATCATGCTTCAGTTGGATTGCAAAACTTTACTGTAAGACATTTCTCAGATCATGGTGATGTTTTAATTGACTGAAGTTACTATTGCTGACTTCATAATGTTGAGTCCTAACATCCGCTATAAATATCTGAACTTCCCATCACTACTGTGTATCTAACATCAGAATCAGCCCTGCACACATATTGTACTTAAGGCTGCTGTCTTGTGGGCTGTTGTATTTGAATTTGAGGATGGGTAGATGGTAGTGGTAGATGATAGTGTTCATGTGTCCTCTGAATACAGGTATCAAAAAATGTATGGCTGAGTTTTTATTATACAATATTTATTCTGTTGATTTTGAATCTTGCACCTAACAAATATCCTCATTAAAAAATTATAAATAAATAAAACTAATACTGAAACTAATAAAAACTAAACTACAACTAAGTCATTTCAAAATATAGAAACTAATAAAAACTAGTAAATCTCCCTCTAAAACGAATTAAAACTATCTACATTTGAAAACAAAAAGTCAAAATTAAATAAAAACTAAAACTAATGAAAAATCCAAAACTATTGTAACCTTGCTCCAGGCATGTGAAATGGATCGACAATCAAATAGAACACACACTTAAAGTAATATAAGTAATATAGTATAATCTGTTGCTTACCAAAGGCTGAATGTACTCTCAGCCCTCTTTATCAAAACTGGTTAAAAACCTGTATAATCTACATTCAGGCAGTTATATTCTTACTACACAAAGTCTATCTTGAATAAAAGTAGAATCACCTTAAAAGAATTAACCGTAAAAACAGCAAAATCACTTAAGACATTTTTATATAGTATTAACTCTTAGAAATAACAAAGGAGACAGTTGCTTCCGGTCCTCAGCCCTCAGTTCCACTCAAGGTCTCCGTGACCTCTGACCTAGTTTGGTGGCTCCTGAAAAAGTTATAAAGAGACAGGCAAACGCACTGAACATTCTTATATTAAGCAATGTGTTAACTTATTCATTAATTAAAATCAATTCAAAGTTAATTGCTCGTTCAAATAATCAAATAATTATATAAAAATAATGAGAAACAAGATGGTGAGGAAAGGCTAAATGTTGATTCATGCTGAGATAGATAGGAAGGTATAAATCCGAATCCTCCACGCTCTACAAAAGTTGGCTTACACGCCCAAACAGGGACTTGAACCCAGGAACGTCAGATGAAAAGTCTGACACTACCGACTGAGCTATCCGGGATCACTGGGGCATTAGCTTAGATTTAAGCGCTTGTGACGTGTCACAGTTGCAGCGTGCACTGAAAAGTGGGCTGTACAAAACATGTGGCAAGAGGGTGGCGTGATGCCAATGTCACCGTAAGGAATCCTGCTGTGACCTGGATTCGAAGCGGGGTTGCCGCGGCCACAATGCAGAGTACTAACCACAATCCTATCACGGCGAGTTACCGGACAGCCGTTGTGGCCCCTGTGTGGCATGTTCCTCCCTCTGATTTGCCCCTTTCGGTTCAGTGAGCGCACGCTGTTGTTTTTCTCCTCCTGCCAGCCCGACGCTTTTCCCAAGTAACGCTGGAATTGCAAACATTTGATGACTGTTGCAAGTTTAAAAAGGAAGAGGACGGTCACGTGGTCTGCAGGACTCGAATCAGCGCAAGAAGCCCCCAATGGATTTCTAATGCACCACCTTAACCACTCGACCGCAACTACAAGACTGCCTGTGCTCTCCATGTCCTCATGCCTAGTACACGTGTTGTGCATCCAGATGAAACTTTCAGCAAGCGATAGCTCACTGGCAAAAGCTGTGGCCCCACAAGAAGAGCCTTACACGCCCGAGCAGGGACTTGAACCCTGGACCCTCAGATTAAAAGTCTGATGCTCTACCGACTGAGCTACCTGGGCTCCATGGTAGTGCCTGGCAAGTAGGCAAGGTTTAGGTTTGTGGTCAGCGCAGACCTTTACTGTACACAAAAGTTTACCGTGAGGTGGGGTTTAGACTTGTGGTTGGTGTAGATGTTGCTAAAACACAACAGGTTAATGTGAGGTTGGGTTTATGGTTGTTGTAGGTGTAGACGTCAGTAAAACACAGTAGTTTGGACTCCATGTCATGTGGGACACATTAAAAAGATCAATGACAACTGCAGAAGGTCTTTCTGTTGTTGTGGCAATAAATGGAGACTTAACCATTGAAACGATTCCTTCCATGCCTTAGAAGCGTGACTTGATCAATGCTTACCTACACAGCATGCTGGCATCAAAGGTCCCGTTGCTCATATCGAATCCCTAGTCTTCCACACTTTAGGAAACGTAAACATTCAGGACGTGCCATTAGCACAGCCTGCACTAAAAGGAGGCTGGAGATTACGGATGGCATCACACAGTGCAACGCCAATGCCACCTTGAAAAGCCTGCCGTGACCTGGATTTGAACTGGGGTTGCTGCAGCCACAACGCAGAGTACTAACCACTATACGATCACGGCGAGCTACGGGACAGCCACTGGAGCCTCACTCTCTGTCATACGTCTTTGAAAATGGAGGGCCCCCAGGGCAGTCAGTTGGCACACGCTGCGGTTTTATTTTTGTTGCTTTTCCCTACAAGCACATCCCTTTTCCCAAGAAACACTGGGGTTGCAAACAATCAAGGAAAGTTGCAAACTAAATCCTGCATGCAGCCTGGACGTAGTCAGCAGGATTCGAACCTGCACAGGGAGACCCCAATGTATTTCTAGTCCATCGCCTTAACCACTCGGCCACGACTACGAAGCTTGACCTTTCCATTGTGCTCTTGCCTGGCGCATTGGTCGTGCTGCCCGATGACATGTAGCGCAAGCAATAGCTCACCAGCAATAGATGTCGCTTGTAGGGATGGTATGCAGTTTAACCCAAAGAATGACCAGTCTGTCAGACGAAGAAGAGCCAGAGTCAGAGATTTAAATAAATAAATAAAGTTTACTGAAGATAGTTTGCAGTTACATCAGCAGAAGTCAGCTTCAACACTCGCCATGAGTTCCTGGGCCGCTCTGCTTACAATCACAAATCAATAACAATTATACTCTCACATAAGGTCATTAACTGCGTCACGCATATAGGTGTTCTAACCTGATTGGATAAAACACAGATAGACTAGGAAAATGTCCACGTGGGGTGCGTGCGTACAATTCTGAACAGTATCTCAAGCATAAACGTCAGACATTTAGAGCTGACTCCAGACCTGTGAAACGGATCCACAATCAAATAGAACACACACACTTAAAGTATAATCTGTTTCTTATCCGAGGCTGAGTGTAGTCTCAGCCGTCTTTATCAAACTGGTTAAAAACCGGTATAATCTACATTCAGGCAGTTATATCCTTACTACACAAAGTCTATCTTGAATAAAAAGTAGAATCACCTTAAAAGAATTAACCGTAAAAACAGCAAGATCCCTTAAGACATTTTAGATAGTATTAACTCTTAGAAATAACAATGGAGACAGTTGCTTCCAGTCCTCAGCCCTCAACTCCACTCAAGGTCTTCGTGACCTTTGACATAGTTTGGTGGCTCCTGAAAAAGTTATAAAGAGACAGGCAAACGCACTGAACATTCTTATATTAAGCAATGTGTTAACTTACTCATTAGTTAAAATCAATTCAAAGTTAATTACTCATTCAAGCAATCAAATAATTATATAAAAATTATGAGAAACAAGATGGTGAGGAAAGGATAAACGTTGATTCATGCTGAGATGGATAGGAAGGTATAAGTCCGAATCCTCCACGCTCTACAAAAGTTGGCTTACACGCCCAAACAGGGACTTGAACAAAGGAACGTCAGATGAAAAGTCTGACGCTCTACTGACTGAGTTATCCGGGATCACTGGGGCGTTAGCTTAGATATAAGCGCTAGTGACGTGTCAGAGTTGCAGCGTGCACTAAAAAGTGGGCTGTGCAAAACAGGTGGCAAGAGGGGGGCGTAATGCCAATGTCACCATAAGGAAGCCTGCCGTGACCCGGATTCGAAGCAGGGTTGCTGCGGCCACAATGCAGAGTACTAACCACAATCCGATCACGGCGAATTGCCAACACTGGAATTGCAAACAATTGATGACCTGCGCAAGGAGACCCCAATGGATATCTAATCCATTGCCTTAACCACTCGGACAAGGACAGGTCGAAATGGACTGCTAAGGTGGGGGAAAAAGAAAAAAATGAGAGAAAAACAGGGGGAAGGGGGTGGGGTGAGGAAAAAAATAGAGGGAAATGTAAAAAATGATAAAACAACAACAAAGAAAAAATGTGAATTGTTTTTTCACATTTTCCCTTATTTTAACTAACAAAATTTTTAAATCTATTATTACTTAATTTACCTCTTCGCAAATAAGCTTAAATTAAAACATTTTAACATAACAGTTTAAAATAAAACATACAAAGTTATGATATATATTATAATAACATTTGTATTATTAATCTAAAATATGATATATATAAAAAGTATAATAGTAAAAACAGAATTTGAATAAAATATATAACTAAAATAAATGAATTAAACATGACCTTTAATAATGTAAACAAATTAAATAATTACATAATAATAATAATTATTATAACTTTAATAATTGAAACTTTAATCAATATACTACTATTCATATTAATTTGGTAATGCATTTTTTTAATGTTTACCTAATAATAAAACAAATTTTAATTTTAATAAGACAAAAATAAAAACTTAAGAAACTATAACACTATTAATATTATTATTATTTACTATAACTATAAATAACTACACAACAACAGTAAAAATGAAAATGAAAACATTATTTTTTAAAGATATACAAGTAAAATTATATATATATATATATATATATATATATATATATATATATATATATATATATATATATATATATTTCTATTGCAAATTTAAAGTACATTATAATAACAATAACCACAAATACATCTTAATTTAACAATTTTTTGTTGTTGTTTATTTAAACATCTTTAAGAGCTTTCCTTTAAATTCTAATTTACATAATGCAGTTTAAATGCTCCAACTTAAAACATAATATATGTATGAAAATGTATGCATGTATGTATGTATGTATGTATGTATGTATGTATGTATGTATGAAAGTCCAAACAAGTCTAAAAATAGTCTTTCCATGGAGTCTAAAGAGAGTCTTTCCAATTGTCTGGCCAGATGCTGGACAGTACCACTTTCCTTTAACCTGGGAATGGCGTGTTTGCTTTTTGGGTGGCCACATGTTTTACAATGATAATGATAATGATAATGTTCTTTTGTGTGACACTTCTTTGGTGGCTCCCTTTTTTCCAAGCACGCTGACGATTCAGAGGCGTGGTGGAACTGATGGCTGTTGGCCTGCTGGAAAGTGAGACCATCCCGTGGAGGAAAAGAAGACCATTGTGGAGACGATGGTGATGGAGCTGGTGGAGCTGATGTCTCTTGTCCTGCTGGAAATGACCATCCTTGAGGCGGTGGTAGAGCTGATAAAGCTGATGGCTGAGACCAACCCTGAGGCGGAGGTGGAGCTGAAGGTGGCGGCTGAGACCATCCTTTAGGGGTGGTGTAGAACTGAAGCTGATGGCTGAGACCATCCCGGAGGCGGTGGAGCTGATGGTGGATATGATGGAAAAGAACAATCTGAATGTCCTTGCCTGGAATGCCAACCAGGAAAGTGCTAAGCCCCAGGCTAGAAAAAATGTGTGCCAGATAGAGATGCTCCTCCTTGCCCAGTGTTTATGCGTGTAATGGAAGCTGCTGCAGTTTCAGTTCTTGAATATTATCGTTGGCGAATAATTGCCTCACCCTCCTGATTTTCAGGCTCATGGAACTGAGTTGGAACATGTCCATGTTCAACAGGTGCAGTTGGGGGCACCTTAGGTATCAGCAGTGGCTCATTTACCAAACCCACCTGCTGGGGAAGCTCTAGTCCTTGAAGCAGCGTGTCCCGTTCAGTTCTTTTTTGTTGGTCCAGAAGCCTGGGAGAAAAAAAAAACATTAAGTTTGAAGAGAGCACAACTACTTTTTATGCAAGTGTACAGAATGGTTAAGTATATACTACAAAGCAAAGAAAAAAGAAACTATATATAAAAAAATGTCAGGAAATATTTAAAGAAATATAAAGCATGTAGTTTGCAGTGTAATTTAAGAGACAGAAAAGAAGAGCTGGCTTCATATACAAGATGAGCCATCTGTTATACATTACTGTTAATGATGTTCATAATTCTGTTAAAACTAAATTTGCAATGTTTCAACTCACCAGTGAGAATCAAAAATCAAGAGGTGATTAATATTACAGCAATAAGGTACTGTAAGCAGTAACAGTTCTGTGTAAAGCTGTTGTGAAAAAACTGTGCACTTTTATTGCAACTAATATAAAAATTAATTCGGACATATGAGTAGTTAGTTTCATATTTGCTTCTGAAGAGCAGTCGTTCATAGTAATATTCTACTTAAGTGATTGTAAGAAGCCCAACTTACCATGATGACACTGTAGTAGTGTTGACTGTAACTAGCACCAAGTTGGTCTTGTCCAGGATCTCTCTGCAGTCCTCAACCAGCTGCTTAATGTGACTGTACATCATCATAATTGCTTGAGGAATGGGTAAGATTTTGCCCTTTTGGTCTTTGGGCCTGTTTCTTGCTTCCCTGAACTTCAAAGCTTCAGGGTCACACATTCTGAAACCCTGTTGACATTACGTCTCTGGGCAGCCTGGCCATGAATCATGAACAGTCTGTGGATATAAAAATGCTTTGAATAAATAATGTATGATCTGTATTTAATGTCTCATTATAGTTTTTTTAGACATATAGATTGATTTTTTACATAGGCAGCATCAAAAGACTAATGTCAAATTGTTAACCAAGGGCTAAGCCACTGCGCTTCCAAGAAGCTCTCCAAGGACCTTCCAAGACCTTTTTCTTATTCTTAAGCGAATACTTAGAGGGGAACTGGTCAATGGCATCCAAACATGAATACAACCTAAAGATCTCTGCTATCTCGTCGGTAGATAAAGCAGTGATAGTGCAGTTGAGGCTGACGAGATACCCTGCCAAGTTGTCCACTGCATCCCATCCAGAAACACCCCTTAAGTCACATCTACTGTCCTGGGCCTCAAAGACAGCCACTGGAGGGTCAGGATCACCAGCTGCAAGGTCAGCTGCATGGCACACAGTTGTGTCAATTTCACTGTCATCTTCAGGCTCCTCTGCAGGAATTTCAGGCACGTCATTTTGATGTGAAGTCAACTGGTCTCCTTTATTGGACTGAGCCAACAAGTACTCCACTGTGGGCAAACTCTTACCAGTGGGTTTTCCTGGAGGGGTGAATTCTGGCATCAAAGCCTTACCAAAGACTCGTTGGCTTATGCTATTTAAATAAGACAATAAACACACATCAAATGTCCTGATGTTTGAGGTCCCCGCCACAGACACAGCTTCTTTTCCCCGGTTCATGCTCATCTCGAGGCCCCCTCTAACATGTACATTTGTGTGTGCATGTTATTGCATCTCCATCCTAGGAATTAAAAAATCAGGTAACAGTTATTTTAAACTGAGAAAACTAAAATTTTATGACAGTAATAGAACAGTAACAAAATACAGAGACAACTATGGTTGTAAATTCCATGATAACAACTTAAATCAATAAATTTAATAAAAAGAAGCCAAATCCAGTTAGTGGCCATTGTGCGACTATAATGCTTAAACAATAGCAGTAGTTTACTTATTTGCTTATAAGCTTAAAATATACAGAACATTTTGCAATCGAACACTCAAAATTTACCAGGAATGAAGGCACAATGATGGCGGTTAAAACTTTCCAGTGAGGATGACCCCCTGCCACATCTAAGCACATTTAGGACTTTACCACCCTTCTGGATTGTCCCTGTCTTTGTGTATGACTCCACATGGGGAGGGTCCTGGATGCCCTCCAGGTGTTTTTGTTGTGTCTCCCAGACATGGTCCATGCTGTCAGGGTTAACCAGACAAAGACCTGTGGTGTCAGTAAGCTCCCACACTGATTCCAGCAGCCCTGAAATCATGACCTGAATCATGTTCATCGTGTTCGCCGCCTACAATGCTTTGCGAGTTCACCTGGGCAGTAGGAGTCAGTAGGAGTCTGTGCTCCATGGCTACTCTTCCACTCCCCTCTTTTGGCTGCCTTAAGTTCTTTCACATCCTCCTGATCCCACTCAAATATACAAGAGGAAAGTTTTTAACAAAAAATACTATAGAGAGGGTGGTGCTTTGTAGTAAGGCCACAGTTGAATCTTCTTATAAAATGGAAGATATCTAGCCCAACAATAGACTTTCATGGCCGGAAAAGATTTAGCACCACCGGTGCACCTGTGGAAAAAATAAATGTTAGAGGGAAAATATAAAATAAAAAAACATGCATTTGATTTGATTTCAATTCACAATTCATTTTCATTTACAATTTAAAAACAATTACAAATAAAAAAGACACATTTATCAAGATGATTACACAAAAACCTAATTTAATCAGAAATTAGTTCATTACAGTTTATGGTAAAAATTCAGATGAGAAAAGAAACTGCATTTTGTTGTTGTTGTTGTTGAGATATTTATTTATTTTTAAACGTAAAAAGTCAAATGTTTTAAATACAATTATAATTATAATATTTATAGTTAAATACAATAATGGTGGGGCCAGTATTTATTTATTAATAATTGATTTTCATCATCATTAGGGAAAGGAGGCATTTTTAAGATTTAAAATTTTTGTCAAATGCACTGCACATTTAATAAGATTTCAGCTGACTGACTGCAGCAATCCCGGTCAACATAGATGACCTCAGGCTCTGGCTCCTTAGCCTTCTGGTAGCGTCTGACGATGCCCTGGCACAGCTCCTTCAGTCCTGCACCTTCAGCTGTTGTAAGAACACTGTTCAAATCCTGACCAAGCTCATACCCAATGTTGGTCATCCATGCAGCCATGTCCCCAATGGCACCAGCCACCTTTTTGGTAACCTCAAAAACAAACATAAAAAAACGTAGACATTTTGGCAGGCCTGATATAGGTTTCCTTTTTTTTGTCACAATTGCACACACTTTTAGGATTACAAGGAAATTAAATCTATTCTAATTATTTACATGAATTGCTGAAGATAACCTTATAGTCAAACCTTCATGTATTGTACCTTTTTGTAGAATCCGTTTTCAGGATATGGCCATAGGTGGAGTAATCACCCCTTTCACCTCATCAAGATGGCTGACAATGTCCGATGTGAACTCCGAGCGATAGGGATGGGATTGGAAAACACGCATGCAGAGCACAATCAATTAGCAGTCCATCTCCTTAACCACTCGGCCATCTTGTCACATATGTTCTTACTTTCCTGATGGAGGCTGGACTGTGGCACATATGTGTATATGTATGTTCTTGCAACTATTTTGCAAAAATATTCGATAAGATGACATTCAATTTTGCCATAACATGCTTCGAAGCACAAAGAGGGTGCAAGTAAGTTACCTTCCACGTAAACACCAGGCTCTCTTAAACGAATGACCAGGCTGGAATTCGACTCACACATGCAAAGCACAATGGATTAGCAGTCCATCGTCTTGACCACTCAGCCACCTCGCCGCGTACATAGGTGCTCTCCTAATGGAGGCTGGACTATGGCATATAAGTAGGTTTTTGCAGCTATTTTCGCAAAATATTACATATAGTTTTGACCTAAACATCCCTTAAGACGCTGAGAGGTGCAAGTAAGAAACCTTAGACAGAAGCAGTTGCCTGTCTCAAAACAGTGAAACTATGAGGATGGGATTTAAACCAGAACTTACAACATACTAACCTTAACACTCGGCCACCTTGTCACGTGTAAGCACAGCGTTGTGCTAGAGAAAGGATTAACTTTTGGGACTCGAATGGATGTTCTTACAGAAAAGAAGATAAAGGTTGTCATAAGGAGCTTTATCAGTAGCTCTGATCAGTGCCCCAGAGTTAAGGCTGATTTATACCTCTGCGTCAAGCGCACGCGTATGCTACGGGGCAGCCTACACGTAGTTGCATAGCAACTCGCTGTGGCCGTCGGCGACATTGACGCGCACCTCTCAAAAAATGTAACGCGTACGCGTAGCGCAAGCTCTGAGATTGGTCAGCTTGGTAGCGCTAACGAGTGTGGGCGGAGGTGAGAGCCGCACGAGCGTGAAGCAGCGGGTGTTTACAAGTGTCGAGTCCCATGGAGGAGCTCTGGATGGAGACTGTTGTTTTGTGTTTACCTTTTGATTAAAGTTGTTGCACGTCCACGGGTTCCTGTCTCAAAATGAGCGAATTTGAGCCACTTGCACATTAAGGAAGCGTTCAGAAAAAAACAAACACCAGCGAAGAAACTCAACACAGAGAAACATAAACACCTACTGCCAGCTAGCGTTTCGGAAGTGTATTGCAGAGCAACAGAAACAGTACGCAGAAGTAAAAGTGCACGGCTACACGCAAGGCTTGCGCCGTGGATCACGCTGATCACTTGACACAGAAGTATAAACCAGGCTTTATTGTTCAACATTAACTGCAACATGTTTCTTCTGGTTTTGTTGGAGAGAAACTAGACAGAATGCCTGAGTCTAAAAACGGCAGCATAGCTGACCTTGGATTTCTGTCAAAATATGGTTTCAGTGCCCTTGCATTCTTCATTACCCTACCCCAATCCCTGTACAGCCCAATAAATACATCCCAATCTCAACCCTTTTCTCTGCCGTTCAGCGTTGTGACTCCGCCCCCTTTACCAGATTACCCACAATTCTCTTCTCCCAGATTCACATAAGTAGTGTATACTTTTCTTTAAGTAAAAATGAAACAGTGTATAAGTAATTATTTTTGGACAAATCAATAACCTGTTCTGCTGACACAGCATGCACTCATTGGTGCCAGAAGGCTGATTGCTGGCAGTTTAAAGTTTGATGCCACCTTGTCGTTGCATGTCCAGATTGGTACACAGAAGAGTTCGTAGCTGTTATAGCTATTCTTTCGCAGAGGCAATATCGTAGCCTATGAGGTCTATCCGAGGCGTGATCATTGCTGGTTGAAAACTTTACCCAATACCTCGCTGAGATGACTTGAAATACAGTCAGCTCTGGCAATTTTTGTCAGCCTCTTACTAGGCTTAATGTTCTGTTGAAAAGGACAGCTGTGCTTCTGTTTCTTTAACATGTTGCAACTTTCGTGTAGCTCCTAAACATGCAGCAGGCTGGATTAACCTGTACCATAACATTCTTCAGAATGCAAGCAGAGTGCGTGTAAGAAACCTTCCATGGAAGCACCAGGCTCTCTAAAACACTAAAGCAATTGAACGACGAGATTGGGATTCGAACCCACACAGCCAGAGCACAGTGGATTAGCGGTCCATCCCTGCCGGAGGCTGGATTAACTTTTACCAATAACATCCTTCAAAACGCTAAGAGGGTGCGAGTAAAACACCTTCCACGGAAGTACCAGGCTCTCTCAAACACCAGAGCAAATGAGCGACGAGGATGGGATTCAAATCCACACATGCAGTGCGCAATGGATTGGAAGTGCATCACCTTAACTACTCGGCCACCTCATCACGTATGCGCCTACTTCTTTGATGGAGGCTGGACTGCGGCACATATTTGTATATGTATGTTTCTGCAGTTATGTTCGGTAAGATGACTTTCAATTTTGCCATAACATGTTTCGAAGCACGAAGATGGTGTGAGCAAGATAACTTCCCCGGAAGCACCGGGCTCTCTTAAAGATCTTAAAGATGAGACAAGATGGCGGCGCGTTCGGTTCGCGAGGCTCAGCGTCTCTCCAGTTTCTGAAATTTTGCAGTATTATTCCTGCTCATTTCGGGTCTGTTCGTGCAGAACAGCAGTGCCTTTACATCGTACACCCGACAGGACATCTTGGATATTGGATTGTGCATTCCGGACAGTTTTATTAACAATCCTCGACTCATCCCTGAGATCTCCAGAACACCCGGGCCTGAGAGACCTACCCGGCGGAAGTGCTTGGAGGCGGCGCAGAGAACGTAAATAAAGACGGGGGAAGCGCGGCGGGCTAAGAGCTAAGCTAAATCTAACACCACATTGGCTCTCTTTACCCAGCATCTTTCTCGCCAATGTACGGTCACTGGTGAACAAAATGGATGAGATTCGACTGCGCATCAACCACAGCAAAAGATTATGGAACTGTAATGTCATGATTTTCACAGAAACATGGCTAAACAGCGGGATACCAGACAACGCTATATCGCTAACGGAGCATCAAACATTCCAAGCAGACAGAACGGTGGATGACTCCGGTAAGACCAGAGGCGGAGGATTATGCATTTATATTAACAAAGCTTGGTGCACAAACTCTGTCGTCGTTGGGAGACATTGCTCTGTTAACCTGGAATTTCTAATGGTTAAATGTAGACCACCATAATAACTGCCGCTTATATCCCTCCCGACGCTGATGCCAAGCTCGCTATGAATGAACTTCATGCAGCCATCAGCAAACAACAGACTGCTCACCCGGAGGCTGGTTTTATTGTTGCGGGGGATTTTAATCACTCAAACTTAAAGACTGTGCTCCCCAAATTCCATCAAAACATTTTCTGCCAGACAAGGGGAAACAAAACTTTAGACCAAGTTTACACAAACATGGCTGAAGCATATGCTGTGACCCCCCTCCCCCACTTGGGTCAATCAGATCACCTTTCTTTGTTTCTCACCCCCAAGTACTCACCCATCGTCAACCGTGTGAAGCCATCAGTAAGGACCATCAAAGTGTGGCCAGCGGGGGTGGACTCCACACTCCAGGACAGGTTTGAACACACAGACTGGAGTATGTTTGCTTCCCAGGCCACATGTGGCTCTCACACAGACATTGACAGTTACACTTTCTCTGTTCTGGAATATATCAACACCACCATAGACAGTGTTACAACCCAGAAACAGATCACCACATACCCAAATCAAAAGCCATGGATGAACAAGGAGGTGTGCCTCCTGCTGAAGGCAAGCAACACTGCCTTCAGATCAGGGGATGCACAGGCCTACAGCACTTCCAGGGCTAATCTGAAGAGGGGCATCAAAAAGGCCAAGCACTGCTACAAGCTAAAGCTAGAGGAGCACTTTTCCAACTCTGATCCTCGGCGCATGTGGCAGGGCATCCAGGCCATCAGCAACTACAAACCCAGCCAGTCCACCCCCACAGCCACAAATGTCTCCTTCCTGAACGAGCTAAATGACTTTTATGCCCGCTTTGAAAGAGACAATACAGAGCCCAGGAACACTACCTCAACCGACCACTCACCTATCACACTCACCTCCTCAGAAGTCTATACTGCACTGAGTCGGATGTGCGTAAGGCTGCTGGACCAGACGGTATTCCTGGGCGCGTCCTCAAAGCATGTGCAGAACAGCTCACTAGGGTTTTCACAGACATTTTCAACCTGTCGCTTAACCTAGCAACTGTGCCAACATGCTTTAAAACCACCTCTATTGTGCCAGTGCTGAAACACTCCAGCCCAACACGCCTGAATGACTACCGCACTGTAGCACTCACACCCATCATCATGAAGTGCTTCGAGCGGTTGGTCCTGGCACATCTGAAAGACTCTCTGCCATCCACACTGGACCCACATCAGTTTGCCTACCGTGGCAACAGGAGCACAGAAGATGCCGTCTCCATAGCACTGCACTCTGTCCTCACACACCTGGACAATAAAAACACTTATGCACGAATGCTGTTTGTTGACTTCAGCTCAGCATTCAACACTGTCATACCCTCTAAGTTACTGATCAAACTCAGAGACCTGGATATCGACACGTCTCTCTGCAACTGGGTTATGGACTTTCTGACTAACAGACCTCAGAATGTTAGATCAGGATCTGCTCCACCACCGTCACATCAACACTGGTGTACCACAGGGCTGCGTGCTGAGCCCCTTCCTCTACTCCCTTTTTACCATCGACTGTAGGCCTGTGAACAGATCCAACACCATCATCAAATTTGCAGATGACACCACAGTGATTGGTCTAATCAGCAATAATGATGAGACTGCCTACAGGGAGGAGATACAGCATCTGGCCACTTGGTGCACCGACAATAATCTGCTCCTTAACACCAGCAAGACCAAGGAGCTCATTGTGGACTTCAGGAAGGGACGAACAGGCTCACATGATCCCATCCACATTAATGGGATGGCCGTTGAGCCTGTCTCATCTTTCAAGTTCCTGGGGACCCACATCTCTATGGACCTTTCCTGGACCACCAACACCTCCAGCCTGGTCAAGAAGGCTCATCAGCGCCTATTCTTCTTGAGGCAACTTAAGAAGAACCAGCTTTCATCAGCCGTCTTGGTGAACTTCTACCGATGCACAATAGAAAGCATCCTGACCAACTGCGTCACAGTCTGGTATGGAAGCTGCTCTGTTGCTGAGCGTAAGGCATTGCAGCGGGTGGTGAAAACTGCCCAACGCATCACAGGGACTACACTGCCAGCCATAGAGGACATCCAGAAGAAACACTGTCTGCGCCGAGCACGCAGTATTCTTAAGGACGCCTCTCACCCTGCTCACAGACTGTTTTCTCTCCTGCCTTCCGGCAGGCGCTTCAGGCTCCCCCGGACAAAAACCAGCAGACTGAGGAACAGCTTTTTCCCCAGAGCTGTCTTCCTTTTGAACTCTGCCCCTCACTGACTCTTTTGCCCCCCCCCCCCCCCCCCCCCCCCCCCCCCCCAATACACTCCCCACACTCCTCTAACTTATACTCCTCACAATCACTGCACTATTTAACATTTGCACATTTAAAGTTTGCACATATTCATTGCACTGATTCATTTATTTGAACTGGACATACCCACTGCACATGGACATTTGTAATTATGTTTATCTATCTGCACACTTCTGCTATTAATAGCATCCTGTACATATATTCATTTATTGTAAATCTCTGTTCATAGCTAATACAACCTGTATATAATGTTGATAGTAGATCCATCTGTAAATATCACCAAAGTTTTTCTATAACTGCACTTTATAACTTATACCTATATCCTGCACTTGCTGCTATTGCACTGCTGGTTAGACCTAAACTGCATTTCGTTGCCTTGTACTTGTACATGTGTAATGACAATAAAGTTGAATCTAATCTAATCTAAATGAACGACGAGAACAATGGATTAGCAGTCCATCGCCTCAACCACTCGGCCACCTCGTCATGCATTTAGCCACTTTCCAAATGGGGGCTGGACTATGGCACATAAGTATGTATTTGCAGCTATTTTCGGTACAGACGACATTACATTTTGCAGGAACATCCTTCAAAACGCTAAGAGGGTGCGAGTAAAACACCCTCCACAGAAACACCAGGCTCTCTCAAATACCAAAGCATGTGAGCGACAAGGATGGGATTCGAACCCACGCGTGCAGAGCACAATGGATTAGCAGTCCATCACCTTAACCACTCGGCCACATATGTGGCCATTTTCCTGATGGGGGCTGGACTGTGGCACATATGTGTACATGTATGTTTTTGCAACTATTTTTCGGTAAGATGACACTTAATTTTGCCATAACATGCTTCGAAGCATGAAGAGGGTGCAAGTATGTTACCTTCCACATAAACACCGGGCTCTCATAAACGAATGACCAGGCTGGAATTCGACTCACACATGCAAAGCACAACGGATTAGCAGTCCACCGCCTTTACCGCTCAGCCACCTCGCCGCGCACATAGAGGCTCTCCTAATGGAGGCTGGACTATGGCATATACGTATGTTTTTGCAGCTATTTTCGCAAAATATAACATACAGTTTTGCCATAAACATCCTTTAAGACGCTGAGAGGTGCAAGTAAGAAACCTCAGACAGAAGCAGTTGCCTCTCTCAAAACAGTGAAACTATGAGGATGGGATTTAAACCAGGGAGTACAACATACTAACCTTATCACTGGGCCACCTCGTCACGTGTAAGCACAGCGTTGTGCTAGAGAAAGGATTAACTTTTGGGACTCGAATGGATGTTCTTACAGAAAAGAAGATAAAGGTTGTCATAAGGAGCTTTATCAGTAGCTCTGATCAGTGCCCCAGAGTTAAGGCTAATTTATACCTCTGCGTCAAGCGCACGCGTATTGTATGGGGCAGCCTACACAAGGGTTGCATAGCACCTCGCTGTGGCCGTCAGCGACATTGACGCTCACCTCTCAAAAAATGTAATGCGTATGCGTAGCACAAGCTCTGAGATTGGTCAGCTTGGTAGCGCTAACGAGTGTGGGCGGAGGTGAGAGCCGAGCGTGAAGCAGCAGGTGTTTACAAATGTGGAGTCCCATGGAGGAGCTCCGGATGGAGACTGTTGTTTTGTGTTTACCTTTTAATTAAAGTTGTTGCACGTCCACTGGTTCCGGTCTCAAAATGAGCGAATTTGAGCCACTTGCACATTAAGGAAGCGTTCAGAAAAAAACAAAACACCAGCGAAGAAACTCAACACAGAGAAACATAAACACCTAGGGGTGGACTGGCCATCTGGCAGACCGGGCACTTTCCCGGTGGGCCGACGTACTTTTTGGGCCGGGCTGATCATCGTCTTATGATTTGATCGGCCCATAAAAGGCTTAGCAGCCTATCGTTTTTTTCTGCCTTATTGATTGACGCTGCTGTGATCTGTGACTCTCTGAAAGTAGATGCTTTTTTTCCCGGACAGACAGACCGGGCCAGCCCGGTATTGACATTGGGCTGGCCCAATCACAAACTCCTATTTTGGACTCCATGTGAGCGTGCGTCGTCTGTGTGTATTTGTCAAAATAGTCGAGAGTCAGAGAGAAGAAACGCAAGGGAGGCGCAGAGAAATCGCGGGAAATACACCGGCGTTTCATTTAGCCATTCTGAAAAGTTCTCTGTTCATTCTAGTACACGGCTAAAAACGCAAATCACGTGACCACACACTCTCTGCCCAGAGCTGCAGCCACTAGTTCAGCGGGTGAGCATAAACCCCAGGTGAGAGTATAGTGCATGTCAGACAGTTCATCTGCTGGATGATCTCATCTCACTATAGTTGTTAAACGTGATATTGAATTCATCTTGTTGTCTCTATCTAACAATTCTTATGTCTTTTGAATCACTTGTTCTCAGTTAACTGTTTTGGCTGAGTGCAAAGATAAGCTAATATATTAATTTATGTAACCACATACACTGATTCTGCACATTGACTGATTGCTTACCTTTATCGTTTAAATTTAATGTACGTTATACTGTTATAATGGCCATTCATTCTTTTCAGTGGAAATGAAAGGAGACAGTTATATTTAAGCCCTGTTTTGTTATAAATATGCAGTGTGAAGATGATGCTCATAAAAATATGCAGCTACACAAGGCTGTTTGGTGTCTGTTATTCATAATATCATAATGAAACAAATTTGACTTATATTATGTTTTCATTGTTTAGATAGTGAAACAGCAAGCAGGATGAGGTGAAAGAGGTTAAAATGTAACACTGTTCCCTTTGAAGATTTACCCATGCATTAGCAGGCAGTTTTTGTTATGTTTATTATTGAATATAGGCTGAGTGAATAGTGTATTGAATAAGCTAAATTGGCTGTAGTGTATGAGTGTGTGTGAATGAGTGTGTATGGGTGATTTCCAATATTGGGTTGTGGCTGGAAATGCATCTGCTGCATAAAACATGCTGGAATAGTTGGCAGTTCATTCCACTGTGGCAACCGCTGATAAATAAGGGACTTATGCGAAGAAAAATAAATGAATGAATAGTGTATTTTTTAGAACTCAACAAATATCTTTATGGACAGTATACAGAAATTAAATTGAGATTAAAGTTTGTATTTATTTATTTATTTCATACATATGGCTTTTGTGTTTTATAAAATATGAGTTGATAAAAATATTGGACGTGCATAGATAGATAGCATTTTGATTGAATTTAGTGGGCCGCTCTCGCCCAAAATGCCAGGGCATTTTTTGCCCCAGTCCAGCCCTGGTTGGAAGGGATGAAAAGAAAGCAGAAGTAACTATGTGGAAGGAAATGTTAGGAGGGATTGAAAGAGGGCTGAGGTTTTGGAAATTAATGTCTTCAACTTTGAAGGGGAGGGTTTTAATTTTGAATGTTTTAATGGTTTCTAAATTATGGAATATTTTATATGTGTCATCAATGCCACTGTGGATGGAAAAAAGGCTGAAAAAATGTTTTTTAGATTTTTTATGGGAAGGGAAGCCTCCAAGAATAGCATACGCAACGTTGATTGGAGAAGTGGGCAAAGGGGGACTAGGTTTAATAGACGTGGAGCAAAGAAAAAACAGCTTAAGAGTGAAAATGGTAAGGAAATATTTGGATGAAGAAAATAAGGCAGCATGGAAAAGAACAATGGAATATTTTTTAAGTAAAAGTGGCAATTTTAATATGGGAGATAATATTTTATGGATGAGGATGAAAACATTCATGACAGAGGGTCTACCAGACTTTTATAAAGAATTGATTGGAGCATGGGGGAAATTTTTAACTTGTGTACATTTTAATATACATGGACGCGAGAACATTTTAAATCAGCCTTTATTCTTAAACAGTGACATTCTTAATCAAGAGAAAGTGGTGTTTTTTAGGAAATGGTGGGAGGTGGGAATAACAAGATTAAGGGATGTTTTATATGAATTTAAGGAAGGATTCTTACCGGTGCAGTATGTTATTGATGTGATGGATGAAGCAAAGGAGGATTTTAACAGACAAGACTTAATAAAGGAATACGACATAATTAAAAATGCCATACCAGCAGAATGGTTAACAAGAATAGAAAACATGGAAGAAAATAAACCAAGTAAAGATGTGAGTGTAAGATTTGGAGAGAAATGGTGGGATTTTAAAGATTGTACAGTGAAAATGATTTATGGGTTTTTTAGAGATGGGGTTTTTAAGAAACCTGGTGCAAATCAGTACTGGATACGGCGTTTTAAAGATGTAAATGAAGACAATATTTGGGCTAATATAAATGGCAAATTTGTACAATCAAAACTGGAGAATTTAGAATATTTTATCAGGAGTAAAGCAGTGTTTACAGATGTCATTTTAAACAAAATAGGGATGGAGGAAAGTCTCACATGTAAAGTATGTCAAGATGCAGATGAAGGATTTTTACACTTGTTTTTATATTGTAATGAGTTAAAAGATTTTAATGAGAAATGCAAAAGCATGATTTTAACTTTGAAAGGAGAAAGAGACGACAATCTAGAGTGGGCAAAGGTGTTACTGTTGGGGCTGAACAAAGAATGTAATAATAAAAAGCTCATAAATTTACTTGTGATTTTAATGAAAAGTGCAATATGGGAGAGAAGAGTTGTAGCAAAAAAGGAAAAAGTTGTATTAAATGTGTGGAATGTGTTTAAGAGGAAGGTGGAGAAATATTTTGAATGTCTATTTTATTATTTTAAGTTAGAGGAAATGCAGGAGGCTTTTTATGATGTTTTTACTCAAGAAGTCACAAAGATTTTAAATGACACAGGACTAAAAATGTCTTTTTAAAAATGTGATTTTACCTTTTAAGGAACACTACTTGCAACATTTTATGTAAAAAAAAAAAAAACACATTGTTGTGAAGCTATGAATGTAATATGGACCTTTTAAATGTTTTGTCTTAAGTGTAATCTGTATAAATGAGTGAATTGTATGAATTTTGAAAAGTATAATAAAAGAAAAAAAAAAAAAAAAAAAAAAGGCAATGCCTGATCTCATCTGAACTCGGAAGCTAAGCAGGGTTGGGCCTGGTTAGTACTTGGATGGGAGACCGCCTGGGAATACCAGGTGCTGTAAGCTTTTTGAATTCCTTCATTTGGCAAAAAAATTAATAAATACAATTTAAAAAAAAAAAAAAGGTAAACTATTGAGGGGCCAAGGGCATTGTTTCTGTCGGTGCTGTTTCAAGGCAAGCTGAGCGGTGCTCGGCTCTTTTTAAATAGCCAACTCTTGACTGCTGCTCTCGCTTACGGCCATACCACCCTGGCAATGCCTGATCTCATCTGAACTCGGAAGCAAAGCAGGGTTGGCCCTGGTTAGTACTTGGATGGGAGACCGCCTGGGAATACCAGGTGCTGTAAGCTTTTTGAATTCCTTCATTTGGCAAAATAATTAATAAATACATTTTTTTTTTTAAAAAGAGGTAAACTATTGAGGGGCCAAGGGCATTGTTTCTGTCGGTGCTGTTTCAAGGCAAGCTGAGCGGCGCTCGGCTATTTTTAAATAGCCAACTCTTGACTGCTGCTCTCGCTTACGGCCATACCACCCTGGCAATGCCTGATCTCATCTGAACTCGGAAGCAAAGCAGGGTTGGACCTGGTTAGTACTTGGATGGGAGACCGCCTGGGAATACCAGGTGCTGTAAGCTTTTTGAATTCCTTCATTTGGCAAAAAAATTAATAAATACAATTTTAAAAAAAAAAAGAGGTAAACTATTGAGGGGCCAAGGGCATTGTTTCTGTCGGTGCTGTTTCAAGGCAAGCTGAGCGGCGCTCGGCTCTTTTTAAATAGCCAACTCTTGACTGCTGCTCTCGCTTACGGCCATACCACCCTGGCAATGCCTGATCTCATCTGAACTCGGAAGCAAAGCAGGGTTGGGCCTGGTTAGTACTTGGATGGGAGACCGCCTGGGAATACCAGGTGCTGTAAGCTTTTTGAATTCCTTCATTTGGCAAAAAAATTAATAAATACAATTTTTTTAAAAAAAAGAGGTAAACTATTGAGGGGCCAAGGGCATTGTTTCTGTCGGTGCTGTTTCAAGGCAAGCTGAGCGGCGCTCGGCTCTTTTTAAATAGCCAACTCTTGACTGCTGCTCTCGCTTACGGCCATACCACCCTGGCAATGCCTGATCTCATCTGAACTCGGAAGCAAAGCAGGGTTGGCCCTGGTTAGTACTTGGATGGGAGACCGCCTGGGAATACCAGGTGCTGTAAGCTTTTTGAATTTCTTCATTTAGCAAAAAAATAAGTGAATAAATTAATTGAAAAAAAATAATAATAATACAGGTAAACAATTGAGGTGACAAGGGCATTGTTTCTGTGCCTGCTGTGTTAAGGCAAGCTGACTTGCCCTCGGCTCCTGGTACTGCACCTATTTTTAATTAGCCAACTCTTGACGACTGCTCTCGCTTACGGCCATACCACCCTGGGAACACTAGAGGACACTAGTGAGCGATACAGGAAGTGATCGGCTGCAGTTTGGAGAGAAAGGCTCTCCTCCATTTTAGTATTTTTGTTTTGTGTTTGTTTTTGTGGACTGTACTAGAGTTTGATTTTGTGTTTTTGTTTTTTAAACCACCTGACAGCAGCATCCTGCTGACTGGAGGGTGGTTTGTTGTTTTTGCTTTTTGCACTTTCCTGGGCAAAAAATGGACGGATTTTTGGTAAACGAAACTGGACTGGATGCAGAGACTCTCATGCAAACGAAACTGGACTGGACGGAGGAACAAGAATGGTTAACGACAATGGACTGGACAACAAACAACGAGCTGGACAAAGGAAAAACCAACTTGGTGGAAGAAAATATTTAAAAGAAGCAACAGTAATAGTGAACACAGAAGAAGTCAATGAGGTAAGAGCTGTGGACATCATTAAAGCAGTGACAGACAAGTGTGGTCAAGGGAAAATTCTGGCTTTGAGACCAAGGCAAGGAAAAGAGTTTGAACTTACTATGGAGAAGGAAGAAACATGTGAGGAATTGCTTGATGGACTGTTGATTAAGGGAGTAAACTGTGAAATCAAAAAGCTGCAAAACAGGGATTATGTTGTTTCTTTCATGCACCTGCCCGTCTATCTTGATGATAGAGAAATTTTAGAAAAATTAGAAGGATGGGGAGTTCATCCCATATCAAAAATAAAAAGAAGGGTTTACACTGGCACTGACATTGAGGACGGAACAAGGTTCCTAAAAGTGAGATTCCCTAAGGAGGTGGCATCATTGCCATATAGCACAAAGCTGGAAACAGCAGAAGGTCCGCAGTACTTCAGGGTAATGCACAGCCATCAAGTGAAGACCTGTAGGCTGTGCATGAGTTCTGAACACTTGTTAATGGATTGCCCAGATTTTAAGTGCTACAAATGCGAAGAAAAGGGACACTTTGCAAGGAATTGTAATGCTGTCAAATGCCCAGAATGTAAACAATTTTTAAACAAGTGTGAATGTTGGATGGAAGGAGAGGAAGGAGGGGGAGCAGAACAAGTAGACGGACAGGTGCATGAAAGAAACAAGAAAGGAGAAGAATCAACAACAAAGGTAATGGAGGAGGAAACAAACATTATAAGGGAAGAAGAAGAAGAAAAACAGACATCAGAACAAGAACAGTGGACACAAATGGAAATAACTGACAGTTTTAAAAACTTTTTAAATATGGTGGAAAACGATGAACAAAGTAAGACTGATCAAGCTGAAGGAATGGAAAGTGATGAAGAACAAAGGACAGATTATGTAGAGAAGAACAAAGTGGAAAGAGGACTAATAAGAAGAAGAACAATAAAGGTAAAACCAAATGTGGACAGTGCAAGAAAAAAGATGATGACAAAGGTGCGAGTAAAAAACGTTAATAGGTATGAAGTGTTAAGAGGGCTGGAAGAAGATGATGAGAAATAATGTTTTTTAACCTTTTTATCTATTTTAACATGATTTTAATGTGTGTTTCTTTTTATGGAAGGGGCTGTTGGTTGAGTGAAAAAAATGAGTATGCAGAGGTAGAGGAGGAGACTAAAAATAATGGTTGGTTTTAATATTTTAATATCTTTTATCATGTTTTTTAACATTTTATCGTGGAATGCAAGAGGTTTATTGAATGTGGAGAAATTTGAAAAAATGTTGGTGTTATGTAAAGAAGCTGATGTGATTGTTTTACAAGAAACAAATTGGAAAAATGAAAGTGTTAAAATGGTTCAAAGTAAATGGGATGGTCAAATATATTTTAACAATGGAGAGGATAAACTGGGTAGTGGAGTAGCGATTTTAATAAAAAGAGGTATATATGAAAAAGAAAAAGTCATATTTGAGGATGGAGTTGGGAAAAGCATGGCGATGAAATTAGAAAAAGGAGAAGATCATTTCATCATTTATAATATTCATGTACCCAATGAAGAAAATGAAAAAGTGAACTTCTTTAAAAACGTTAGTATAAATGTAAAAAATGGCAGAATGTTATTGTAATTGGAGATTTTAATACTGTTTTTACAGAATTAGATCTGGGGAGTAAGATGGTATATAGAAAAGATAAGGGGAGGGAGGAGCTACTGAAAATGATGACAGAATGCAATTTAATAGATGTGTGGAGAGAGAAAAACAAGACAAAGAGGGAATTTTCAAGAATGCAACTGGTTTTACATGAGCTGAAGTTAAGTAGGATTGATTATATGTTATGTAATGTAGAAATGAAGGATTTTATCAAAAGTTTATTTTACAAAAAAGTAAGTTTTAGTGATCATTTCGTTTTTTTGTGTGAAATTAGATTGTGCAAAAGTTGAAAGGGGATTAGGTGTATGGATTTTGAACGCAACAATTTTAAAACATGAGACATACAAAGAAAAAATTACACAAATAATTGCAAACAGTAAATTGGACAGAATGTATAGAGAAGATAAAAGAATATGGTGGGACAATATGAAGTTAGACATGAAAAAATGTTCAATAAAATATTGTCAAATTGTAAAAAGAGTTAAAAATAATAAAGAAATGAAAATAAGAAAGGAATTAGAAGAGGAAATAAAAAGACTGCAAATAGATCCAAATGAAGATATTGGGAAAATAATATATTTACAAGAACAACTAAAAGAGATGGAAAATGAAAAATGCAGAGGGGCTATAATTAGAAGCAAAGCAAAGTACACTGTTGAAGGAGATCGAAGTACTAAATTCTTCTTTAACTTAGAAAAGAATAGACAGAAAGCAGACTTAATGAAAGAGGTGTTGAATAAAAATGAAGAATTAAAACAAGGAACTGAGGAAATTTTAATAGCTGTTAAACATTTCTATGAAGATATGTTTAAGAGTCAAGGAACTACAAGAGACGATCAACTGTTTCTCTTAAATCAAATAAAACTAAAAGTTTCAGATGAAGATAAAGTTTTCTGTGATGCAGGGATAACAGAAGTAGAAATTGATGAAGCAATAAGACAGTTAACTACGGAGAGAAGTCCAGGCATAGATGGGTTAACCAATGAGTTTTATAAGAATTTTAGAGAAATGATAGTACCTGTTTTAAAAGAAGTATATGATGAGGTTTTTAAAAAAGAAGAATTAAGTGAAAGAATGAAGATAGGAATGATTAAAATGATATACAAAAGAAGAGGAAGTCCTTTAGATCTGAAGAATTATAGGCCCTTAACAATGTTAAATACAGATTTTAAAATTTTAGCAAAGGTTTTAGCAAACAGATTAAGGAAAGTTTTACCTAAAATTATTAGCACCACACAGGCATATGGAGTCAAGGGGAAGGACATATTAGACACAGTTCAAAATATAAGAGATACATTATTGTATATGAAGGAGAAAAATATGAATGGATATTTAATTAGTTTGGATTTAGAGAAAGCATTTGATAGAGTGGAACATGACTATTTGTTTGAAGTGATTAAAACATTTGGATTTGGGGAGAATTTTAGGAAATGGATCAACATTTTTTATTATAATATTTTAACATGTATTAAATGCAATGGTTTTTTAACGGAATGTTTTCAACCAACAAGGTCTATAAGACAAGGATGTCCACTATCTGCACTACTGTACACATTAGTAGCTGAACCATTGGGACTAGCAATAAAAGCAGTCAATGGAATAAAAGGAATACAAATAGAAGAAAGAACTGAACATGAGCCAGTTTACCAGTATGCAGATGACACAACCTTGTTGGTTGAAGACATTCAAAGTGTAACAAAGGCAATGGGGATTTTAAATAGGTATTGTAAGGGGACGGGAGCTAAGATTAATGTTGAAAAGAGTGTGTGTATGAGGATTGGAAGGGCAGATGTTTTACCTCAGCACATACATTTTAAGGAAGAGTATGAGCATATAAAGATTTTAGGCATTTGGGTTGGTTTGGATTTTAATAAAGCGGATCATTTTAATTGGGAGGGAGTTTTAAAAGGGGTTGAAATTAGATTGAGATATTGGAAATTGAGAAACCTGACATTGAAGGGAAAGGTTTTATTGATTAATTCTCTAATGCTCTCAAAAATGTGGTATGTGCTGAGTGTTACCCCATTGCCTTGTGAATACTATAAAAGATTAAAAAAATGTGTTTTAGATTTCTTATGGGGAAAAGGAAGAGCAAAAATATCATATGACACGTTGATTGGAGGGAAAGAAGTTGGGGGACTTGGGCTTTTAGACCCACTTTTAAGAATGAAAACATTAAGGGTGAAATTGGTAAAATGTTTTGTAGATGTTAAGAGTAAAGAAGTGTGGAAAAATGTCATGGATTACTTTTTAAATAAATGTGGTGGAGTAAATAAGGGATGTAGTGTATTATGCATGAAAACGAAAAAAGAAATGTGGACAGGTATACCAACATTTTATGAAGAGGTTTTAGAAGCTTGGGGAAACTTTTTAGAAAATATGATTATTGTACCAAAAGGAAGAAACCAGCTGTTAGAACAACCTTTGTTTTTAAACCTGAACATCACGAAAGATGAAAATGTAATATATTATAAAAAATGGTGGCAAGCTGGAATTAGGCAAGTAAAGGATCTGCTCTATGAGGTGATAAATGGCTATCTTCCATTACAAGCAATAGAAGACATGTTATCTGAAAATGAAGTGAATGTAGGGAAAGGAACACTTGTAAAACAGTTTGAGGATTTAAAAAGAGCAATACCACATGAATGGATTGAAAGAATTGAACAAAACGAAAAAGTAGAAAATGGAGACATGCCTGATTTGTATTTTAAAAAGAAAAATGGAGAGAACAAGATTTTTATTGACTGTAAAGTAAAAGATTTTTATTTGTGTTTTAGAGAAATGGCTTTTGTAAAACCAGTTGCAAACAATTATTGGAAAGAAAGATATGATGATTTAAATGAAAGTGAAATATGGAAAAATGTGGGAACGAAATATATGGATCCAATTTTAGAAGATTTTAATTATTTATTAAAACATAATTGTATTTTAACTGAAATGAGGTTATGTAAAATTGGGATTGAGAGAGATGCAATGTGTAAAGTCTGTAAAAATGAAGAAGAAGGTTTTTTACATTTGTTTTTTTACTGTGAAGAATTGAGTGTGTTTATGGAAAGGATCAAACGTATTATTAAATCTATGCTGAAAGATAAATATAATGAGAACATGACTCAAAAGGAATGGGAGAAAATGTTTTTATTTGGTTACAAGGGTAACGGTTTTAATATGACTGTTTTTAATTTATGTATAATAATTGCAAAGAATGTAATATGGCAAAGAAGGAATATTGCAAAATTTGAAAAAAGAAAAGTAGATGTATGGATATTATTTAAAAACAAAATGGAAACGTCATTTAGGTTATTACGGGAATATTTTTTATCAAATGACAAAGAAGATGAATTTATAGAAATGTTTGTAGAACAAAATGCAATGTTAGAGCTTAATGTGAATGGTGTTACCTGGATGTGGGACAAATACAAATGAATATATTTTGTATAACTATTTTTTATTTTTGATGTTTGAAAAGATACTCAATGTAATGTTTTATTGTATTTGAAAATTATTTTTAATAAAAAAAAAAAAAAAAAAAAAAAAAAAAAAAAAAAAAAGCAATGCCTGATCTCATCTGAACTCGGAAGCAAAGCAGGGTTGGGCCTGGTTAGTACTTGGATGGGAGACCGCCTGGGAATACCAGGTGCTGTAAGCTTTTCGAATTCCTTCATTTGGTAAATGAATTAATTAATAAATTAATAAAAAAAAAAAGAAAAAAAAAAGAGGTAAACTTGAGGGGCCAAGGGCATTGTTTCTGTCGCTGCTGTGTCAAGGCAAG
>NC_079438.1:22191334-22285022 GCF_903798145.1 Danio aesculapii
GTCTCCTTCATGCATCTGCCTGTCTATGTTGCTGACGTAGATATTTTAGAGAAATTGGATCATTGGGGAGTTTGTCCCATTTCAAAAATTAAAAGAAGGTTTTATCCGGGCACAGATATTGAAGATGGGACGAGGTTTGTTAAAACCAGATTCCCCAAAGAAGTGGCGTCCCTCCCGTACAGCACAAGAATAGAGACAGCAGAAGGACCACAATACTTTAGGGTGATGCACAGCCATCAGGTGAAAACTTGCAGGCTGTGCATGAGCCCAGATCATGTGGTGAAAGACTGTCCAGATTTTAAGTGTTTTAAGTGCGAGGAAAGGGGGCATTTCGCAAGGGATTGCGATGCGGTGAAGTGCCCGGATTGTAATAAGGTTTTAAATAAATGTGAATGTTGGATGGGGGAAGAGGAGGAGGAGGTAGAGCAGCGGGTAGACAGACAGATGTATGAAGGAGACAATATACAGTCAGAGGACAAAACAACAACACAAGACAGAAGAACAGAATCTAAAAGTGAAAAACTACAAGAGAAAGAGGCTAATGGAAAGGACAGAGTCACTGAACAGGAAGGGACAACATGGACTCAAATGGATATGACTGACAGTTTAAGGAATGTTTTGGAAGCAGCAGAAATGAGCAATTCGAATAATAAAGACTTACAACAAGGACAACAGGAAGACATATTTTGGACACAAATGGACATGACAGACAGTTTTCAAAAGGCATTGGACACAGTGGAGACAAAAGACCAAAGTAATGAGGAGCAAGACGAGTTAGAGGAACATTTACAAAAGGAGGGAAACAAAGAGACACAGGTGAAATCATCAAAAAGAAGAAGATCGATAAAGATAAAACCTAATTTAGAGACTGCAAGGAAAAAACTGCTAAAAGATGAAGAAATCGAATGCGCAAATAAGTATGAGTTGCTAAAGGGCTTGGAAGAGATGGACTGAGATGATGGTTTTTATGAATGTTTTTATCTTATTTATGGTTTTAGGAATTGTGTCTTTTAATGCAAGAGGGCTTTTAGACATCAGAAAATTCCAAAATGTAAAAGAAAAGTGTAAAAGAGAAGAAATAATTATTTTACAAGAAACAAATTGGAAAAATGAGGTGATGGACGTATATAAAAAAGAGTGGGATGGGGACTTTTATTATAGTAATGGAGATGGGAAAGCTGGGAGAGGAGTAGCTATTTTAATAAGAAAGAATGCACTACAAATGAGTAAAGTAATATATAAAGACAAACAAGGGAAATGTATGATTTTAGAAATAAAATATGAAGGGAAAGATATCATTTTAGTTAACGTGCATGCACCCAATGAAGAGAGTGAAAAGAAAAGCCTTTTTAACATATTGAGAAGGTTTTTAAACGACTATAAACAAATAATAGTATGTGGGGATTTTAACACTGTTTTTAGCAGACAGGACATAACAGAAGGTATGGTTTTTAAATCAGACACAGGAAGAAAAGAACTAAAATCACTAATGGAGGAAAAAGGAATGATAGACATTTGGAGAGAGAGAAACGGGAAGAAAAAGGAGTTTTCTAGAAGACAAATAGTAGGGAATTTTGTAACTCAATCGAGAATAGACTATGTGTTATGCACAAGAAATATAGAAATTTATATAGAAAAAATAAAGTATGATGAAACTGTTTTAAGTGACCATAAATTTTTATTGTTTAATTTTAATACAGAAGAAATACAAAGAGGCCCAGGGGTGTGGACATTAAATAGTGACATTTTAAAAAATGAAGACTATGTTAAAAAAATAAAAGGAATAATAGAAAAGGAAAAAGGAAACCAAATATATAATGAAGACAAAAGACTATGGTGGGAAAATGTCAAATATCTGATTAAAAAAACTACAATACAATTTTGTAGAATAATACAAAAGAATAAAAGACACCAAGAAAAAACAATAAAAGAAATCTTAGAAAAAGAACTAGAAAAAAATGAAAAAGACATACAAAAAATAAAAGAAATGGAGGAAAAACTGAAAGAAATTGAGGAAAAGAAATATGAAGGAGCTAGACTAAGAAGCAAAGCAAAATATGTAGTAGAGGGAGAAAAGTGCACAAAATTCTTCTTTGATTTAGAAAGACAAAAAGGAAAAGCAGAAACAATAAAGATAATACAAGGAGCAAAAGGAGAAAGCATAGAAGGAAATGAAGACATTTTAAAAGAAATAAAAACATACTATGAGGAGTTATTTAAAACACAGGGAGTTGATGAATTACAAATGGAAAAATTATTAAAACAGATAAAAACAAAAATAGATGAAGAGGATAAAAGAGAATGTGACCAAGAAATAAAAGAAGAAGAAATAAGAAAAGCAATAGAAAGCTTGAACAAAAGGAAAAGTCCAGGAATAGACGGGTTAAATAGTGAATTTTACGTATGTTTTAAGGAAATTTTAATACCAATTTTAACTGAAATTTTTAAAGAAATACTGCAAAAAGAAGAATTAAATGAAAGAATGGGAATGGGATTAATGAAATTAATACACAAAAAAGGAGAAAAGACATTGTTAAAAAATTACAGACCAATCACAATGTTAAACACAGATTTGAAGATTTTAACTAAAATTTTAGCAAATCGATTAAAAGAAGTGATGCCAAAAATAATTCAAACAACACAGGCCTACGCGATAAAAGGAAGAGACATAGCAGATATAACAATGAGCATAAAAGACATCATAGAATATATGAAGGACAAAAAAGAGGAAGGATATATCATAAGTTTGGATTTCGAAAAAGCTTTTGACAGAGTTGAACACCAGTTTTTATTCGAAGTACTTAAAAAGTTTGGTTTTGGAGAAGTTTTTAGAAAATGGATCAGGATTTTATATAAGGGTATTTTAACAAAAATTAAATGTAATGGCTTTTTAACAGAATGTTTTAAAATAACAAGATCGATAAGGCAAGGATGTCCTCTGTCAGCACTCTTATATTCACTTGTGGCAGAATCCCTGGGCCTAGCTATCAGTGAAGAAGAAAAAATAAAAGGAATGGAAATTGAAGAAAATAAAGTAAATAAAATGTTTCAATATGCAGATGACACTACATTAATAGTAAAAGGAAAAGAGAGTGTGAAAGAAGCAATGAAAATAGTACAACAGTTTTGTAAAGGATCAGGAAGTAAAGTAAATGAAGACAAAACGGTTTATATGAAGTTTGGAAAGGAGACAGATTTAGCAGATTGCACCAATTTTAAAGAAGTAGAAGAAATAAAGATTTTAGGGGTTTTAATGGGGAAAGATGCCAGAACAGCTAGAGATAAGATGTGGGAGGGTTTTTTAACAGATATAGAAAGGAGGTTAAATTACTGGAAACTAAGAACACTGACATTAAAAGGAAAAGTTTTAATTATAAATGTTTTAATGGAGTCTAAGTTGTGGCATGTTTTATATGTTTTAGAAATGCCAATGTGGATAGAAAAGAGGTTGAAAAAATGTTTTACTGATTTTTTATGGGGAGGTAAGCCACCAAGGATTGCTTTTAATACAGTTGTAGGGGAAACAGACAAGGGTGGGTTGGGTTTAATAGATGTAGAACAAAGGAAAAATAGTTTAAGAGTGAAAAGAATAAAGAAGTATCTAGAAAAAGAAAACAAAGCAGAGTGGAAAAAAAAACAATGAAATATTTTTTAAACAAATGTGGTCATTTTAACATGGGAGATGGGATTTTATGGATGAAAACAAAAGATTGGATGACAGAAAACTTACCTGAATTTTGTAGAGAAATTTTAAGTGCGTGGGGGAACTTTTTAACTATAGTGCAATATAATCCACATGGAAGGGAAAACATTTTAAACCAACCTCTTTTCTTGAACAACAACATTTTAAGTCAAGGGAAGGTTTTATTTTTTAAGAAATGGATAGAAGTTGGGATTTTAAAAGTAAGGGACATTTTATATGAATTTAAAGAAGGATTTTTAACTGAACAATATGTTATAGACACAATGGAGGAGGCGAAAGAGGAATACAACAGAAGGGAAATTGTGAAAAATCTTGACATAATTAAACAGGCAATTCCGAAAGAATGGATACGAAGCATAGACAATTTTGAAAAAGAAAAAGAAACAAATGAAGTGTATGTGAAAATAGGAGAAAAAACACACGATTTTAAAGAATGTACTGTGAAGAATATTTATTGTTTTTTTAGAGAGAAAGTTTTTAAAGAACCAACAGCAAACAAATACTGGATGGAAAAATACAATGTAAAAGCAAATGAAGTATGGGGGAACATGAAAGGAAGGTATGTAGAAACTAAAGTCGAATGTCTAGAATTTTTAATAAGGCACAAAGCAATCTTTTCAGATGTCATTTTAAACAAGATAGGGATGAAACAAAGTGCAATATGTAAAGTATGTCAAAAAGAAGAAGAGGGTTTTTTACACATGTTTTTATATTGTCAAGAATTGGAAAGTTTTTTAAAAGATTGTAAAGTTTTAATTAAAGGACTACTTGAAGACTGGGATGAAAATGAAACAGAATGGAACAGAGTATTGATGTTGGGATGGAATAAGAAAAATGAAAATAAGAAAATTGTCAACCTATGTATCATGCTGATGAAGAATGCAATGTGGGAAAGAAGAATTGTGGCAAAAAAAGAAAAAATTGTGATGGATGTATGGGCAATTTTAAGGAGGAAAACGGAAGGATATGTGGAAAAACTGTATATATATTATAAAAACGAGAAAAATTTAGGAGAACTGCACAAAATTTTGACGGACAAAGCATGTCAAGTTTTTAAAGAAGTGAACTGGAATTTACCACAGTTTTAATGTTTTGATTCCAAATGATTTTTTAATGTGTACTGGATTGTGCTTTACCGTGTGGAATTGTATTTGAAACTATTTTAATAATAAAAAAAATAATTAAAAAAAGGCAATGCCTGATCTTATCTGAACTCGGAAGCAAAGCAGGGTTGGGCCTGGTTAGTACTTATATGGGAGACCGCCTGGGAATCCCAGGTGCTGTAAGCTTTTTGAATTCCTTCATTTGGCAGCGAATAAACTTCCCGTGTCCAAGCTCTGCTGCTGGTGTCTTTTCTGCTGCTGGTGCCCCGGAGCAGAAACAGAAAACAAAAAAAAACAGGTAAACAATTGAGGTGATAAGGGCGTTGTTTCTGTAATAAAAAAACAAAACAAAAACGCCTGTCATAGAAAAAGAGACGGAGCTGTGCTATTTATGGTGTTTCTATGTTAATTGTAGCAGCTTTTGCTGTGACTTTAGTTAATGGACATTTAGACTTCTGATCTAAATCAGTCTAACATGTACAATTATACAGACAAAAAAAGGAGCGGCAATAATTCGGTTGTTAGATTTGTTTATGGATCTTGAACAAAAAAAGCCTTTTAGGTTTGTAACATGACAGTGAGATTCAAGCAAGATTGAATGAATCTTATTTGAAGTGTGCAGCAAGTCTGAGAATTCAAAGCTAACTATTGTCCTCAGATCATCACAACCAAGTTTTGAGAAGACCAGTCGGAATCGTTTTACACAACTTAAATGTAACCCAACAAAGACAACCCAGATAGGACTTGAACCCACAATCCCCAGCTTTATAGGCTGATGCCTTATCCATTAGGCCAATACTAGCCTTTGTCATATATCTGTATGGCTCAGGAAGTTCTTGTAACTCAGAAAACAGTACTTTAGGATCCCTATGCCATATTGCATTCAGACGATCTGGTGTGTACACCTAATGACAAAACAGCTTCTCTGAGGAGTTTTCCATTGTCATGTCTTTTTGACCTAGGGGTATGAACCTAGCTTTTTAAAGGTAACACTGGATTGTCTTGCACAGTCAACTTAAAAGGAACTGCATCAAAGACATCCCAGTTGGTACTTTAAACCCACAATCCCTAGCTTCGAAGGCTAGTGCCTTGTCTATTAGGCCACTGGGCTGTTTTTACTGCCTGTGAACTGTAATATGCCTCCAGGGAGTTGCTGACACACGTAACAAAAACAACATGAACAAAAAGTAGATTGGATCAGTCTCACAGAATTTTTTGTGGCACTGCAGACTGCTTCTACAGGGCTCGTTGGTCTAGGGGTATGATTCTCGCTTTGGTTGCGAGAGGTCCCGGGTTCAATTCCCGGACGAGCCCTTTGCCTGTCATCGAAAAAGAGGCGGAGCTGTGCTATCTATGGTGTTTCTATGTTAATTGTAGCAGCTTTGACATTAGTTAATGAACATTTAGCGGACTTCTCATCTAAATCAGTCTAACATGTACAATTATACAGACAAAAAAAGGAGCAGCAATGATTCGGTTTTTAGATTTGTTTATGGATCTTGAACAACCCACCAGCTTTATATGTAAGCACCATTTTTTGTCTTTGTACACAGTCTCTTCTCTTTAGGCACCATGCAGGATTCAAAATGGCCTTTCGCGTTAGGTATCTCGTTACCCTTTTAGTCATAACAGGTAATATGCATGGCAATGCAGGAAGGTAATGACATGCAAACACATCTCAAGAAGGTTTTCACAGCTACCGTGTTTCATCCACCAAACATTGCTCCCAAATTGAAGTGAGACCTTCAAAGACAACCCAGATGGGACTTGAACCCACAATCCCCAGCTTCGAAGGCTGATGCCTTATCCATTAGGCTACTGGGTCAACACTAGCCTTTGACATATCTGATGTATGGCTCAGGAAGTTCTTGTAACTCAGAAAACAGTACTTTAGGATCCCTATGCCATATTGCATTCAGACGATCTGGTGTGTACACCTAATGACAAAACAGCTTCTCTGAGGAGTTTTCCATTGTCATGTCTTTTTGACCTAGGGGTATGAACCTAGCTTTTTAAAGGTAACACTGGATTGTCTTGCACAGTCAACTTAAAAGGAACTGCATCAAAGACAACCCAGTTTTTACTTTAAACCCACAATCCCCAGCTTCGAAGGCTGGTGCCCTATCCATTAGGCCACTGGGCTGTTTTTACTGCCTGTGAACTGTAATATGCCTCCAGGGAGTTGCTGACACACGTAACAAAAACAATATGAACAAAGAGTAGAGTGGATCGGTCTCACAGAATTTTTTGTGGCACTGCAGATTGCTTTCACAGGGCTTGTTGGTCTAGGGGTATGATTCTCGCTTAGGGTGCGAGAGGTCCCGGGTTCAAATCCCGGACGAGCCCTACGCCTGTCATCGAAAAAGAGGCGGAGCTGTGCTATCTATGGTGTTTCTATGTTAATTGTAGCAGCTTTGACATTAGTTAATGAACATTTAGCGGACTTCTCATCTAAATCAGTCTAACATGTACAATTATACAGACAAAAAAAGGAGCAGCAATGATTCGGTTTTTAGATTTGTTTATGGATCTTGAACAACCCACCAGCTTTATATGTAAGCACCATTTTTTGTTTTTGTACACAGTCTCTTCTCTTTAGGCACCATGCAGGATTCAAAATGGCCTTTCGCGTTAGGTATCTCGTTACCCTTTTAGTCATAACAGGTAATATGCATGGCAATGCAGGAAGGTAATGACATGCAAACACATCTCAAGAAGGTTTTCACAGCTACCGTGTTTCATCCACCAAACATTGCTCCCAAATTGAAGTGAGACCTTCAAAGACAACCCAGATGGGACTTGAACCAACAATCCCAAGCCCCGGAGGCTGATGCCTTATCCATTAGGCCACTGGGCCATTTCGCCAATCATTTATCATGGATTTTTTGTATGCCTTCAACAAGATGCCAGCGCATGGAAAACTGCACTTTAGGATCTCGATGCCAGTGTGCATTCCGTCAAATAAGATGTGTGCAACTAATGGACAAACATTTTCTTTGTGCAATCATCCACATTTGGGTCTCATTGGTCCTGGGGTATGGTTCTCGCGTATGGTGTGACTGGTCTTGAGTTTCAAATTCCAGACAAGGCCACTCTCATTAACTTGCAATCACAACCTTTCTGCAGCTAATTTCTTGTTTGCATTTCATCATCATCCACCTAACATGAGACCATTAGTTGAAAGCCACGAGGTACTTGAAGTCAAGATCTCCATTACCAAAGCTTAGCAGAACCTTTTAGCTTTGTAACGTGACAGTGAGATTCAAGCAAGATTGGATGAATCTTATTTGAAGTGTGCAGCAAGTCTGAGAATTCGAAGCTAACTATTGTCCTCAGATCATCACGCCTAAGTTTTGAGAAGACCAGTCGGAATTGTTTCACACAACTTAAATGTAACCCAACAAAGACAACCCAGATGGGACTTGAACCCACAATCCCCAGCTTCGAAGGCTGATGCCTTATCCATTAGGCCACTGGGTCAACACTAGCTTTTGTCATATCTGATGTATGGCTCAGGAAGTTCTTGTAACTCAGTAAACAGTACTTTAGGATCCCTATGCCATATTGCATTCAGACGATCTGGTGTGTACACCTAATGACAAAACAGCTCCTCTGAGGAGTTTTCCATTGTCATGTCTTTTTGACCTAAGGGTATGAACCTAACTTTTTAAAGGTAACACTGGTCATACTTATCTGACCGTTACCAGTTTGTAAATATAAATGGACAGCCTTCACAAATCAGCCCAGTAAAATACGGGGTGCCTCAAGGATCAGTTTTAGGCCCTTTACTGTTTACAATATACATGCAACCCCTGGGAGACATTATTAGAAGACATGGGATCAGCTTTCACTGCTATGCTGATGATACTCAATTATATATTTCAACTAAACCTGACGAGACGTCTAATCTGTCCAAGCTAACTGAGTGTATTAAAGATGTTAAAGACTGGATGACCAACAATTATCTTCTCTTAAACTCAGACAAAACAGAATTATTACTTATTGGGCCTAAATCCTGTACACAGCAGATCTCACAACTCGACCTACAATTAGAGGGATACAAAGTTAGCGTTAGTTCTACTATAAAAGATCTGGGTGTCATATTAGACAGCAATTTAACTTTTAAAAATCATATATCCCATGTCACAAAAACTGCTTTCTTTCATCTGAGAAATATTGCTAAGTTACGAAGTATGCTATCCATCTCAGATGCAGAAAAGCTAGTCCATGCTTTTATGACTTCTAGGCTGGACTACTGTAATGCACTGTTTGCTGGCTGCCCAGCATCCTCTATTAACAAACTTCAATTAGTACAAAATGCAGCTGCCAGAGTTCTAACCAGGTCTAGAAAATTTGATCACATCACCCCAATTTTATCCTCCTTACACTGGCTGCCTGTTAAGTTTCGTATTGAATTTAAAATATTGCTTCTTACATATAAAGCTTTAAATAATCTAGCTCCTGTTTATCTAACCAATCTTCTGTCTCGCTACAATCCAACTCGCTCTTTAAGATCTCAAAACTCAGGGCTTCTGGTAGTACCTAGAATAGCAAAGTCGAGTAAAGGAGGTCGAGCCTTCTCATTTATAGCTCCTAAACTCTGGAATAGCCTTCCTGATAACGTCCGAGGCTCAGACACACTCTCCCAATTCAAAACTAGATTAAAGACCTATCTGTTCAGTAAAGCATACACTTAGTGCACCACTTAGGGGGCTTCCACACAGGTTATGCATCTTGCTGATATACACTGTGAACATCAGCTACGCTAATTATTTTCTTTATTCTCCATTTCCACCTGGGGATACTCTTCCCGAGGCCCTCAGACTATGCAGAGTCACTGATTCGATCCAAGACCAACGACGAGATGATCCCAAGGTTTCCATATCCTGGACCTGGCCGAATCCTGAACAACTACTGCGATGGTCATGGAAGAGTGGAGAACATGAGACTGTTTCCTGTGACGCTCCAGAGACAGACGAGTCTTCGCTGAGGCCAGCTTCCAGCCTCCGCCACTGAGACTGCAGCTCTGCACAAGACGTTTGGCCAGCGGAGAAATTAAAATGGTCGTGCCCAACTGAGCCTGGTTTCTCTCAAGGTTTTTTTTCTTCACTTCCGCCTTTAGTGAAGTTTTTTTCCTCTCCGCTGTCGCCACTGGCTTGCATGGTTCAGGATCTGTAGAGCTGCGCATCGTTGGATTTGCTCTTCAGTATTTGGACTCTCAGTAGTGATTATTAAACCACACTGAACTGAGCTAAACTGAACTGAACTTAAACACTACAAACTTAACTACACTGTTCCTATTTACTGTGACCTTTTATGTGAAGCTGCTTTGACACAATCTACATTGTATAAGCGCTATACAAATAAAGGTGAATTGAATTGAACTGGATTGTCTTGCACAGTCAACTTAAAAGGAACTGCATCAAAGACAACCCAGTTGGTACTTTAAACCCACAATCCCCAGCTTTGAAGGCTGGTGCCTTATCCATTAGGCCACTGGGCTGTTTTATACTGCCTGTGAACTGTAATATGCCTCCAGGGAGTTGCTGACACACGGAACAAAAACAACATGAACAAAGAGTAGAGTGGATCGGTCTCACAGAATTTTTTGTGGCACTGCAGACTGCTTCTACAGGGCTCGTTGGTCTAGGGGTATGATTCTCGCTTTGGGCGCGAGATGTCCCGGGTTCAAATCCCGGACGAGCCCTATGAATGTCATAGAAAAAGCAGCGGTGCTGTGCCATCTATGGTGTTTCTATGTTACTTGTAGCAGCTTTTGCTTTGACATTAGTTAATGAACATTTAGTGGACTTCTGATCTAAATCAGTCTAACATGTACAATTATACAGACAAGAAAAGGAGCGGCAATGATTCGGTTGTTAGATTTGTTTATGGATCTTGAACAACCCACCAACTTTATATGTAAGCACCATTTTTGTCTTTGTACACAGTCTCTTCTCTGTAGGCACCATGCAGGATTCAAAATGGCCTTTCGCGTTAGGTATCTCGTTACCCTTTTAGTCATAACAGGTAATATGCATGGCAATGCAGGAAGGTAATGACATGCAAACACATCTCAAGAAGGTTTTCACAGCTACCGTGTTTCATCCACCAAACATTGCTCCCAAATTGAAGTGAGACCTTCAAAGACAACCCAGATGGGACTTGAACCAACAATCCCAAGCCCCGGAGGCTGATGCCTTATCCATTAGGCCACTGGGCCATTTCGCCAATCATTTGTCATGGATTTTTTGTATGCCTTCAACAAGATGCCAACGCATGGAAAACTGCATTTTAGGATCTCGATGCCAGTTTGCATTCCGTCAAATAAGATGTGTGCAACTAATGGACAAACATTTTCTTTGTGCAATCATCTACATTCTTGTCTCATTGGTCCTGGGGTATGGTTCTCGCGTATGGTGTGACTGGTTTTGAGTTTCAAATTCCAGACAAGGCCACTCTCATTAACTTGCAATCACAACCTTTCTGCAGCTATTTTCTTGTTTGCATTTCATCATCATCCACCTAACATGAGACCATTAGTTGAAAGCCACGGGGTACTTGAAGTCAAGATCTCCATTACCAAAGCTTAACAGAACCTTTTAGGTTTGTAACGTGACAGTGAGATTCAAGCAAGTTTGGATGAATCTCATTTGAAGTGTGCAGCAAGTCTGAGAATTCAAAGCTAACTATTGTCCTCAGATCATCCCGCCTAAGTTTTGAGTTGACCAGTCGGAATTGTTTCACACAACTTAAATGTAACCCAACAAAGACAACCCAGATGGGACTTGAACCCACAATCCCCAGCTTCGAAGGCTGATGCCTTATCCATTAGGCCAGGGATTCCCAAACTTTTCAGCCCGTGACCCCCAAAATAACAATGTCAGTGACTCGCGACCCTCATTTTTCAAGGTGGTTATACTGTAAATATATAAGTGTTGCAGACACAACTATAGGCATATATAAGCATGAGCATATTGACAACAAAAAAATGCAACAGCCTATTAACCGTATAATGATTTTTTTTGTCATTTATTAATTTTATTACATTTTAATCTAAAAATTAAAGGCTGATGGCTTATTTGTATTTGTATGTTGTTGTTGTTGTTGTTTCTTTAACGCAACTATTAATTATCGTCTCTGAGTTATGAATAAAATATGGTAATTCAAATAGTTTAATAAAATTAATTTGAGTTTTGGAAATCACCAAGCGACCCCTTGTCATTGTCCCACGACCCCCCAGGGGGTCCCGACCCCCACTTTGGGAACCACTGCATTAGGCCACTGGGTCAACACTTGCTTATGTCATATCTGATGTATGGCTCAAGAAGTTCTTGTAACTCAGAAAACAGTACTTTAGGATCCCTATGCCATATTGCATTCAGACGATCTGGTGTGTACACCTAATGACAAAACAGCTTCTCTGAGGAGTTTTCCATTGTCATGTCTTTTTGACCTAGGGGTATGAACCTAGCTTTTTAAAGGTAACACTGGATTGTCTTGCACAGTAAACTTAAAAGGAACTGCATCAAAGACAACCCAGTTGGTACTTTAAACCCACAATCCCCAGCTTCGAAGGCTGGTGCCTTATCCATTAGGCCAATGGGCTGTTTTATACTGCCTGTGAACTGTAATATGGCTCCAGGGAGTTGCTGACACACGGAACAAAAACAACATGAACAAAGAGTAGAGTGGATCGGTCTCATAGAATTTTTTGTGGCACTGCAGACTGCTTCTACAGGGCTCGTTGGTCTAGGGGTATGATTCTCGCTTTGGGTGCGAGAGGTCCCGGGTTCAAATCCCGGACGAGCCCTATGAATGTCATAGAAAAAGCAGCAGTGCTGTGCTGTCTATGGTGTTTCTATGTTATTTGTAGCAGCTTTTGCTTTGACATTAGTTAATGAACATTTAGTGGACTTCTCATCTAAATCAGTCTAACATGTACAATTATACAGACAAAAAAAGGAGCAGCAATGATTTGGTTTTTAGATTTGTTTATGGATCTTAAACAACCCACCATCTTTATATGTGAGCACCATTTTTGTCTTTGTACACAGTCTCTTCTCTGTAGGCACCATGCAGGATTCAAAATGGCCTTTCGCGTTAAGTATCTCGTTACCCTTTTAGTCATAACAGGTAATATGCATGGCAATGCAGGAAGGTAATGACATGCAAACACATCTCAAGAAGGTTTTCACAGCTACCGTGTTTCATCCACCAAACATTGCTCCCAAATTGAAGTGAGACCTTCAAAGACAACCCAGATGGGACTTGAACCAACAATCCCAAGCCCCGGAGGCTGATGCCTTATCCATTAGGCCACTGGGCCATTTCGCCAATCATTTGTCATGGATTTTTTGTATGCCTTTAACAAGATACAGTGGTTTAAAAAACAGGAAATTTACAGAATATAAAATGCATCACTTACAATAAAATAAAAAAACATGCAAGTGTATATTCAAAGCAAGTCTTAATTAAATATATACATTTGATATATTTATTTAATTTATTAGCTGTGTTTTCCTTAAAGGCCTCGGTATACATCAAACAAAATCAAAGAATAAATTCAGAGCACCCCAGGAAGTGATCCTATACTGTAGATTGCCATTATAACAGGGCCAGATCTTTGCATAGCATATCTTTGCATAGCAGTGTCGTAGAGAGAGGGGAGAGGGCTTATTTCTCTCAAACAAACAATTGCACACAAGTTTCTCATTGAATACTCTGTAACCATGCCCTAGCAAAAAAAAAAAAAAAAAAAAAAAAAAAAAAATTAGCTCCTTGGCAACAAACTCCATTGATTTCCATTCAGACTTCAAAAAACATATCTTTGGATTAGAGTGTAATAGAAACATGAAAGTTTCAATCCTCCGCTGATTTGCCCGACCTCTAGAATAAGAAAGATTTAGGATTATAAGAATGTGGAGCATAATCAGAGATGACAATAGTAGAATATACAGAAGTATAACTTATAAAAGAAGTATAGAAGTATAGTATAAAAGGTAAGAGAGCTGTTTTTAAGAAAAATAATCAATGTGTGAATGAGATTGATGAACACTGGAAAAAAGAAAAATCTTTTCATCATGGATTGAGGAAGTGCCATGGGTCAACGCATCCAACCTGATCCATGAAAGATGACACTGCCTTGACTATAGCAATTTCCTCTAAAGTTTGAGAATTCGACTGATCAAGCCTTGGGTCCATAACACAATTAAGTATAAAATAATGGGAGTTTGAAATACAAGAAAAAAAAAGAGAAGTAAAAAAGCAGGGTTATCCTGTTTGGGGCAAAAATGTTTACCAACACCACTGCCATATGAAAAAGACTAGTTCACAAATTTGAAACCAAAATTGACCTTCAATGCTAATTTTTAGGTTAAGTTTTACACCTGCAAATCCATAATTTCTTTTAATATATTAATTTTGACACACAAACACATTGTTTTGTAGAGAATGAGAAAGACTGTGAAATGTATGATGCATCGTCATCCCAAACTGAGCATGACATTGTCACCACTATGCCAGATGAGAAGAGGAAAAGATTAATAAAAAAGAGAACATATAACGATTAGATTGAGTGTAAGTGCATAAATATTCTTCAAAATATTTGTATATATTTTTTTACATAAATTATATATTATTAAAAATGTAAGCTAACACATGTGACACTTGCAGGGTCTTTAATCTCAGAAGATGATGCCGCAAAAGTTACTAAAAAGACAAGTGAGGGGAAATGCATTTCTAGAACCTTGTATATATTAGGTTTCATGTTTTATGTGTGTGAAATTAACGTTTATCACTGATAAAATGTGAACAGTGATTTATAAATACCTTTTTTGACTGTTTATGTAGATAAAAATACAGGTTTGCAGGCTTTTCCAAAACCTCCTAAACTACCAAAAACTTGCCTATGCATAAAGTCATGCACGCGTCTCACAGCGCAAAGCGTAACTGAACCGTTAAATGTCCATGCTTAATCAGTCATCGATAAGGTCCATCAATTAAAGGGTTATCGACAATCAATTGATCATCAAGTAATCGTTAGCATCCCTAAATAAAATATATTAAAGGATATTTTACCCTAAATTTACCATAATCACCATTACAAGGAGAGTTCATCCAGAACTGAAAATTCTGTCACCATTAAGTCACCTTTTTGTTGTTCCAAACGTGTTTTATATTGTCAGACAGCTAGAACATTTCACATAATGTGTGAATCAGCTGCACAAAGGGATTGGTATGCTTATTGTGATTAATTATCGATATCGACTGAAATTAAAAAAAATAATGATAGTGATAATTTTTTTGCCATATCACCCAGCCAGTGTAAGTAGCATAAAAAATGTATTTATATTTTAAGATTTATTTTTATAGTATTTTGATGTTGTCATGTCCACATGGTGGCGTATATGAATTGTTGTATGTATGTATATATATATATACTATTGATTGGAAACTAATCTTTTGTATCAAAGATTTCATGCTTAACCTGTCAGTCACCTAAATGTTTTTGCTGTCTTTCTGAAATTGCAATGCCCTGAACTTGCTAGGTGTACTATGGCTTTAAGAGTTTTAACTGAGTTTGAAACTACAAATGAACAAATGGTTTTCCAATGTTACTGCAGTGTTATTTGATTAAACAACCCCCACATTACATTGTACTGTATTTATCTTGCACATGTATGAATGCAGATGAAGCATGATCATTTATCAATGTGAATATAGAATGTACTCTATATATTGTTGTGGTAGCAATACTACAGTATCAATATATCATGCAAAAATTCGGTTGCAATAAAAAAAAAGTTTCAAACAGATGTTAATGTTCAAGAATCTTCTATTTTTTTATATATATATATATATATAATTGTAATATATTTGTGTGAAAAAATTAGGAAGGGGTATGATTTATTGCAGGCCAAAGATTTACAAAATATTAGTATACTTCTCCTAAAGGACTGCTTGACAATGCTAGCTTAATTCCAGTTTCAGTATTTTTTTATGTCAGTAATTTGAACAGAAACTAGCAATTAAATGAATCTTAACAATACCTTGCTGGTAGACCAGCATAATGAGACCTTGCTAGTTGACCAGCATCACCAGCGACACTAAGCTGGTAGAGCAGCATGACTAGCAAGACCAAGCTGGTAGACCAGCATGACCAGCAAGCTGAAGCTGGTCTACCAGCATCACCAGCAAGACCAAGCTGGTAGACCAGCTAAACTAGCATTGACCAGCATGAAAATCATGCTGGTCTATTATGTTTTTTTCAGCAGGGTTTACTGATGAGGATGACAAACAGGATGACAGTGATGAAGACATCAGTGGTCCCAGACCTGACCCCCAGAAATGACGGTATTTAATTATTTTTGTAAAATATTTATTGTATATTAATAAATTTTTTAGCATGCATGTACTTTTGTGTATATATATATATATATATATATATATATATATATATATATATATATATATATATATATATATATATATATATATATATTATAGTTAATGGCTGCGTTAACGTGAGAAAATATCGCCATTAATCTATTCTCAAAGTTGTGTTGGGAGCTGGGTCTATTCTACAAGCAAGCTATGATGACTTTCACCTTGATAGTTTTACGCAGATGTATACCTGACCGGTGAGCCATCTGACAAACAAAGTGCCCTTCTGAATCAAAACCAGAGGGATGCCTGACTTTAGCTTCAGAATCGGCAGTTTCACTTTAACTCGTGACAAACTGAGGTATTAGACGCAAATAAGGGGTAAGGACTGGTGAGAGTGTTATGGAATGTAATAACGATCGCCAAACGCAAAGAAAAAAAACTTCTGCATTTCGCGGTGTGTGCGTGTTTTGTGTGCGGTCCTTTACTGACAGCCGCCTGTGTCTTGGATCTTGTCGGAAAATATGGCGAAAAGTCCTACATGACGGTAATAGTTGGATTGCAGTGTTTACTTCAGTAATGCCACTAATATATGCATACTCCACATGTCTTAATTCCATTTCTGTTTAGATCAGTTATAACTTTAGTCGCATTAAGGTAATCAAAATTCTCTGTTTACATGGTAGACTCTTAATCAGAGTATTGATTTAATCATATTAAAATCGTATTAAAGTATTGTTGCCCGTGTAAACATGCAATGTTTGACACACCGTCAGGGCTCTGTGAACTTGGCATTGAGAAGCAGCATTTTCTGTATGTATGTACATCAAAAGCAAGTATGAAATCGCTGTTTGGAGTTTATGTAGGCCAACAGTTAAAGTTTAACTGAATAAACAGTTAGTAAACACGAGTACATCTTATTGAACATAATTTATTTTCATCACCAATTATCATAGTAGAACAGTTTCTCAAGCACTTTGTGATGCAGTTTGGAAATAGGAGATGAGCCCCTGGTCTAATGCGTCACCTGGCTCGAGAAACCCGTTCTCAAAGACTTATTATTTGGGCAGCACACATATTCTGAATGCCTTCGGCAGAATTCAAATGAGCCATTTTAATCTAGATTAATTTCAAAATTAATCTAGATTAAAAAAAATCTTTGCCCACCTATGCCCACATATATATATATATAAAATTAATTTAGTAATGTATCTTGGTAATGAACAAATTAGTATCCAACAAATGCTATTTATTTATAAAAAAATTTTTTGGCAAAGCTAGTTGACTAAACTAGTTGCTAAAACTTCTATGTTAAGCTGCTTTGACACAGTCTACTTTGTAAAAGTGCTATAGAAATAAAGATTATTTGAATTGAATTAGGTCACAGGGGTAGCTGTCTCAGCATGGTACTTTAGACTTCACTTCACACTTCCTCCAGCATGCCATGGGTCTTCCACAGGGCCTCCGTTCAGTGGGACAAGGTAGGCATTCCCAGGTAGGCATCCAGAAGGCATCTGAAACAGATACCTAAGCCATGTCTACACCAAGTGACAGAGCTCCTCACTTTAACTCTATGGTACACCCCTGTGAAGGAAGCTCATTTTGGCTGCTTGTATCCAAGATTTTGTCCTTTTGGTCATGACTCAAAGCTTATAGGTGAGAGTAGGAATGTAGTTTAACATGTAAATCCAGAGTTTTGCCTTTTGGGCCAGCTCCTCCTTTACTTCAACAGACACTTCTGTGACCAATTGACCAGTTTCATTGCAGCTGCCACTGCACCAATCTGCCTGCCAATCTAATTACCCACTTCCCACACTAATGAACAAAACCCCAAGATACTTGAACTTCTCTACCTGGAGCAAAGACTCTCATCCAACCTGGATATAGCAAGCCACCTTTATCCAGTAGATTATGTCAGCCAAGATAGCTCTAGAACTTTCAGAGATTTGAGGTAACCAGGGTGGATCTTACTCCCAGCCACTTCTACTGTGAAGCTTACAGACTAGTTCAGTGACTTGAGCTTGCACGAGCAAGTTAACCCTTGTATCTGTCATCTCTGCTTTCTTAATTGAGGGCATGTCCTCAAAGAATTCCTTCCACCATATAATGTCCCCAGAATATCTTTGAGGCAGGCCAGTAGTCCTCTTGGTCAACTTTTTGTTTCCCCAACCACATGGGTTGCAGCACGCTTGGCGTGTTGATTGATTATCATCAGCTGTCCCATAAGCCAGCCAGGCCTGGTAGAACTTCTCCTTTAGTTTAATGGCATCCTTTGCTTCCAATGTCCATTACCAGGTTTGTGGGTTCTGCCACAACAGGCACTAGAGGCCTTGAAGCCAAAGCTCCTGATGACTGTGTTGACAAAGTCAGAGAGCATGGACCATTTGGTTTAAATTCCAGCCTCCCGCAGGATCTGGTCAAAGCTTTTCCAGATGGGAGAGTTGAAAAACCCTTCAACATGTAGTTTAGTAAGTTCCTAGCAAACCCACACAATAAGTTTGGCTGCCAGGTTTCTCTGGCCTCCTCCTCTGCCAGTGGATCCAACTAACTACCTGGTGTGGTTATCAGTTGACAACTAGCAGACTTTTGAAAACGATTTGTCTGCGCTTGAGTATTTTGGATTATTGCTATTCTTATCTTAATCAATTGGAATATTTAATTTATTTTTTGTATTTTTTAATTTATTAATTGTATGGTCAAATCCGAAGGAAGTTATTTCAGTATTAAATGTGAATTCTGTATGCATATCACAGTGTAGCCTGCAGTAAAACAAATTAGACAAACCTTGAAAAAGGTTACATCGTGCATGCTGTGAAATACGTTATGAAAGCATTTATTAATTTAGAATGAGACATTTGATTAACTTTTTAGCCATTTTCCAGACCTACAGGAACAAGGTGTTCCAAGAGTTCCTCCATCAATTTTTCATTGTCTACATCAACAGCATCCTAATATTTTCCCAGATCCTGGCTGACCATTGCCAGCAAGTCATGCTGGTCCTTCAACATCTGAGAAAACAATCTATATGTGATGTTGGGGAAGTGTGATCTCAACACCCCCTTAGTCTAATTATTATATTTCATCAGTCCTTGAGGGGACGAGGGAAAGGTAAAGTCCTTACATGGCTCAACGTCATCATATAACTCCAGAGTGTTCTCGGCTTGGCAAATTTCTACCGAAGATTTTTACTCAAGATTTCAGGAAAATCCTAGATCCCTCCTAGTTACCTTCTTCGAGGCAACCCTAAGTCCCTTCCATGGAACATTTATACTATCACTTACCAACTAGGTTCTAAAAACAGCAAAGCTGATGCCCTGTCCTATAAATTCTCCTTTGATCTCAACTAATCTATGTCAGTTCTACTACCAACCCTTATTGTGTGTCCCATACAATAAAATCTCAATGAAGTCCACAGTATGCAATCTTTTGGGTTCTGGTCACCCAGGCAGAACATGCAACTGAAGCTGCGTAGTCTGTGCTGTCAAAAACACATAGAAGTTTGCCTCTGGCTAAACTTGTTCCACTCTTCATCCCAGCACTTCTCCAAGGCTCGTAAACTGATTTGCATCAAAGGTCTACTTACTGCCCTAAGTGCTGAACTGTTCTTCCCTGTGTTCAGAAACTGGGTTCACAATGCTAAAATAATTATTTGCAATATCTGATTGACTGGGTACAGCATGGAAGAAAAATCCTAGATTCCCAGTGATGTACTAGCCCCTGTCCTCCTCAGCATTTTTTTTACCACTCTCATCCAGACCAGCAGGGCCTTATAAGTTGTAGTCTTCCAATAATAACATCAGGAGCCACACATGCAGGATGGGGTAATGCCAGGCATTCACTGCAGCCACCACCCTTGCTAAGACCCCAGGGCACACATGCTTAATTACCCGATTATAAAAGCTTCTTATAAAAGATACTCACCTTTGCTCCATCAGCCAGTGATTTACAATTCACACCCTCAGACACTCTTTGTGATTGCTACTTACCGACATTCCTGTGTTTCTGTTGTCTCCTTGTCTTTAGGCTTCCATGTGTCATGTTCTCACCTCCTGAGGGGTGTTGACCAAAAGTAGAACTAAGAAAGCCATAATTTTACAAAAAGTGTAACTTGACCTAGTTTACTCAGTGCGTTTTGGCTTAGTTCATTGCAGGTTTGCTGATCTAGGATGAGAATGTGTCATTATGTCAAGCCTAGTGTAAATAACCGGGAGAAGTACGCATCCGCTGCATTCTTTAAAAAGGCCATGGGATTGATCACAGAAGCAATGATGCGAGATATGATGAGCCAATCAGGTAACAAGTTGAAAAATGTATGCATGCTCAACTTCTAATGAGGTCCTTTGCAGTATAAATTTACAGAGTAGACATCTTACTTAATTTGCATCTGGTAAAGAAATAAGCTAAGGGACCTACCTTATTTTATGTTTATGCCTTAAGTAGCTCAATTCTGACAGAACCAATACATACAATTTTATGAAAAGTAAAAAATACAAATAAAAACATCTTTAACAATTGTTTTACACATTGTATAGGTAAAAACCCAGGAGTCAGCGGGGGAGCCAGTTCATCCACAAAAAATACAGGTATGGTTGTTTGGCACTATTTTCAAAAGGTGAACATTTTCAAATCTCTTAGTACAAAACTTTAAACTGATCCATTGTAATACCACTACTTATTCTTTCAAAACCTGATGTCATGATTTCATTATAGTTGCACATATTTTTATTCCACATAATTACTTTTTCAGAACACTAGATAATTGTGTTATGTATCAGGGCTCAGAAATTTTTTTAAATGCTTTTTATTAAAAATAAATAAATAAATATTTATATATATATATATATATATATATATATATATATATATATATATATATATAAATATATATATATATATATATATATATATATATATATATATATATATATATATATATATATATAATATATATAAATATATATATATATATATATATATATATATATATATATATATATATATACTCAGAATGTTTCCTCGTGTTTATTTTTGGTTATTTAAAAGTTCCATATACTGCATTGGTCTAATAAGTTAAATTGTTCTCTGATATCTGCATAGTAGGTTTATGGCTTTGGTAAGTTCAAAAAATCTCCAGAAACAGTTTTATAAGCTAATTTATTACTCCTTAAAATACCCCTAGATCAGAAGGTCCATGATTGACCGAATATGGTTTGTATTGTGAATATTAATGAGCTCCGCTCTGAATGCCGCTCCTACAGACACACACACACACACATACACAGAGAGCATGATGACGTACACTGAACACGGACAAATATAAATCCAAACAGAGTAACGTTAACCTATTTTTCTCACCAAATCTGTTATTGATAAAGGCTAAATTATAATTAAATTTGACAAAAGAGAGTGAAAAAGATGTATCGCGTTTTGTATTTTGAAGCTACAGTCAAAGAAAACACAGCCAGGAATTAATATCAACCTCTGCATGAACAGATGACAGTTGAGCAGAGGGATCTGACATGATTCAGCAGTCTATGTGTTTGTTGAAACATACTCGTCAAGTTTCATAAATTAACAATTAACGATAAATTACCAAAAGATGTAACTAAACTTACTTTATGCCTCTTCGGAGTGGAGATGAATAAATGTGCTATCTGTAAATCTTGTATTTTGCTTGCTTAAAACATAGTTTGTACTGTGGTTTCAGAAAGTTACTATTAAGTCAGTGTTAAAACATTTCCATTGACAACACACTTAATTTGTGTAGTGTAAAGGATATTTTGTGATTGTGTACTGTACTTGCACAATTAAAAATATTTGGACATGTTTTAAAAGGTGCACTTTTGATGATCTGTTGTGATAAAAGTACTAAGCATTTTGAAAATGTACCAGTTGCTTGTAAAATTGTGCTAAACCAATAAAAAAAAAACTAACTATGCTGATAATTTGTATTAACCTATTTTGTGTGTGTGTGTTTATATTAGAGCTCGACAGACAAAAAAACAAGCGTGCATATGTTAAAAGACCATGGGCTCCTTCAGAAGTCAAATCTGTCTTCAAATACTTCCGGGAGCACATTAAAAAGGGAAAGCTGGCTACATTGCCGGAGTGTCATGCCTGCAAGACAGCTGAACATCCAGTTCTTGACTCACGAACTCTTCAGAATATAAGAGACTTTGTGAGAAACAAAGGAAAATCTAACAAGCAATGTTTTTAATGTCTAAAGGAAAAGTCTAAAAGATGTCATTTGGACTATTGTACTTAGTCAGAATGTGAATGCTGGGAACTATTTTTACTTTTCTAAACTTTAGATTTTTTACTTTTTAAACATTTTTAAAATAGTTTTAAACTCATTTTAAATATTATCTGTTTAAGTATTTAATGCATCAAGCATTTAAAGGAAACGTATAAAAGATGCCATTTGTACAATTTTACATAGAATTTGAACGCTGTGAACTATTTCTGCTTTTCTAAACTTTAGATTTCTACTTTTTAAACATTTTAAAAATAGTTTTAAACTCATTTTAAATATTATCTATTTAAGTATTTAATGTATCTGTTTTTACTCCTGTACTTTAAATGTTTGATGTACTTCAGTTTTAACATTTTTAACATTTAACAGTGCACACTGTTTTTAGTATTCTGTAAGTTGTGTGGTAGCTTGTTTTTATTATTACTTATTATTCTTGTAATGTATTATTACTGCAAATAAATACTTTACTCTAATTACTATGAATTAGCACTCTGTGTGTACATGTAAACAGCAAATACAATAAAAAAAGCTTGTCATTCATTCATCATTTTCTTGAGGTATGCATCTAACCCCAGTCAGTGTTTTTTTTATGTTACTGGTCCTGATAAACCATGTTTGACCCTTTAAACCACTTTGCTTGTTGTGTATGAATGATTTACACAAGCAGACCCTTTAAACCTGTGTGTCCCAACAAACCATGATACAGATGACCCTATAAGCCTGTGAAAAAACAGGTGTAATTTTTCAACAACTCCATGGTCACAAGTGATTTTTTTTAAGTGAGATGTATCTTAATGAGGCCATAACAGATTGTTTGATATATAAATTTAATTTGTAGGTTGTAAGGAAAGGTGTGTCCCCCTAAACCACAGTGGTTACATGCTGTCCCTGTAAACACTATATACCTGTATGTGTGTGTGTGCGTGTGTGTGTGTGTAAGAGAGAGAGAGAGAGAAAGAGAGCAAGCAAGTGTCAAGTGGAAAATGAGGGAGAAATGTATCAATAAGTCATGACTGTAATAGTAAGTGGCAAAAAAGCTAAACAAAAAAAAAAAGACTTTTATTTTGGCGTGATGTGTGACGTCATAAGGCTGCGCCACTCCTGCGCTGTAATTCAACTGGAGAAAGGTTTGTTTTGAAACTTTTACACAGATATAAACGGATTGTTGAAAGTTTCAGGTTTTTCATCCGATGCTAAATTGTGTACCTGTTGTTGACAATATTATTTTAACCCTTTAGACAAGGAAGTACTATTTTACTCAAAGTAATGAGGGCTATTGTTTGAATAAAGTGTGTAAAGTGAGAAACGTTTGTAATAAGTGTTTTAATGAAGGTTTAATTTATTAAATAGCATAATGTCATTCCATTCTAAGTATACATCACTATATAAGAAATGGAGTACTAGTTTTAATCAGCTCATTTATGGCTATTGTTTCTTGCTCGGACTTACTCTGTTAACCTGATTTCTTTTTGTTAATTACTCTCATATAAAGAAACTGTTGAAGCAAGTGTTGAGGATAAGTTGTTTTGTTTCTGTTCATTGTTTTGTTCATTTTAAACAGGATAAAGTGTCCAAACACAGAGAAAAACTCCTGCTGAAGCGACTGATCTCCACACTGTTATAAAGATGGCGTTTATTAAAGAGGAGAGTGAAGATGTGAAGATTGAAGAAACATTCAGAGTCAAACAGGAAGATCTGCAGGAACAAACAGGTTAGTTTTCATTCTCAAAGACCAACTCAGTCATTTGATCCTCATTCAGATATATTTTAATAATAAGAATACTAAATTAAATCCATCTTGCAGCCCTGAGTGTGCTGCCTAGTTCTCCTAAATATAGAGGTAAAGTTGGTTTTATATTCACACATTCAGACTTTCCCCTTAATAATATAATTTTATAAAAGTATTATTTCCAAAGTCTAAATAACGAAATCATATTAGCAGCAAATGACTATCAAAGTACAACATTGTTCACAGTCAAATAAACAGTGTTAATGTTGATTTCAAGCCACACTTGCATGCTAATTCTGATCGAATATTCAAAGAAACATGGTAAACAATGTAGACTTCTAAATGAACGAATGTGCGAATATAAAACCAACTTTACCTCTATCTCCTAAATGCACATAAGCACTCATTGAAAGACTGGAATGAGTTTCTTTCGTTAGTTCTCATGTTTTTTGTCATTATTTTATGTATTATTAGTCTCCCATTTTCTCTACTTTCTTAAGGTTATTGCTTTTCTTGTTCTCCTACTGTTTTTGTAAAGCATGCTTGAGCACTGGCGCTATATAAAATAAATAAAAACAATAAAATAAAAAAGTTTAACTGAGCTGATGATATTTGACCTACAGTATTCTCACAGAAGATATCTGCTATTACAGTGATAGTGTTGGCTTAGTACTTTCCATTTGCATATCACACATTGATCACAATTCCCTTTTTTCATCAACTTCTTTATGGGTTTAAACTTGTTTCTAGTAGTTGTTACTATTTCTCACAGATAGTATCTGAGTTAGAATTACATCATTACTATAATAATTAATTACCAGGGGCTATTGTGTTTAAACTGGATTTCCGCTGGGTCTTAAAATATAGTAAATTCAAAAATTAAAAGTTTTAGCCCTTACAAAGTCTTAAATTTACTGAAATATTGTGTTGTAGGTCTTATTTATTTATTTTTTTTAAACAAGTCTTACTTTTCCTGGGTTCATGTTTTGATACCCAATCTGGCCAAATCCCATATAATCACCAACAATCCATCTCAATAAATCTTTAAACTTTTCGTTAACTCTATTTATCATAACGGTTTAATTATTTTCCTTACAATAACATTTGTTTAAACGTGCTCCAAGTATTTACTGCTGAGGACATCGACCTGGACAGATTGTTGTGCATAGATTTAGTTTATTATAGTTTTTAAAACTTTTAAAATATTTTTATTATTTTTAATGAAATTTACGTTGGAAAAAAGTGTATGCATATAAGTAAAGCTTGCTTTTTTTACACTATTTAAAATCTTTGGCTAAGAATTATCTAAAATATTTACGTTTTTTATTTATTTATTATTGTATTATTAAATGTATTAAATTATAATATTTTTTGATCATTTGAAAAATTTCTTAGCTTTTTGCCCTTTATGAGTCTAAAATTTAATTCATAATGGTCTTAAAAAAGTCTTACATTTAACTTTGTAAAACCTGCAGAAACCCTGGTTTAAAGTATGTCAAATAATGTGGATGCCCCCAATATTAAATATGCTGAATGAAATGGACAATAAAATAATGAATTATTATAAAAACATTGTAACATTGTAAAACTTTTCGCTTGAAACTTTATTTAAAGAATGAATTTTTTGATCCTAAAAAAAAGTGTTATGCTGCTTAGGCATGGGATGATAACCGCTTTCAAGGTATAAAACTGCCAAAACATTCTGCTATACCATTCCTACTGTATATGTAAGTTTTTTTTTTATGTTTTAAGTTTTTCAGGGAAACAGTATCTCTAACAGAAAAGATATTCAAAGATGCTGTTGTAAATTGTAAAGAAATCTGTGTTTTTGAAACAAATGAGGACAGCAGAAGTCAAGAATTCATTTGAATGATTTAGTCTGACATGTTTACTGCTCCAACATACTTTAAAAGTTTCTCAAATGAAAATATATTGTATTCAAAGGGGGAAAAGTATTTGTTTTTTTTTACCCAGACATTTAAAAATAATATATTTTAGAGCAGTAATCACAATACAGTGAAAGCGTGATATTTTTATTCAAGGTTATCAGAATCTTATACTGGCCCATGCCTAATACTGCTTGATGTTGCAAAGTCATACTTTCAAATTTTTTTTTTTTTGTATGTATAGTCATGAACACACTTTTTTTGTATAGTAAGTAGTGTGACCGTTTTCTGCTGTTTATTATTCCTGGTCATTTCTCCAATAGGCAACTGAATTGGAAGTTCTAAATCAATAGCATATAAGACCAGGGCTCTGTTCTTCGTACGTGGATTACTCCATTAGCTGGATTTGGTTATTGATGATTTGATACGATCCACGATTGTTTTGTTCTTCAAAACTGATCCGAGACTTTGTTGTCAAAGCAACAGTTCCGGTAGCTCAAACCTGCTAGGGACAAAGAGCTTAGAATGACCAAGAGGTGACGCTCAATAAAACGTTCCATTGCAACAGCAGCGCCCAGCAACAGCCCCACATTCCACCATTTTAGAGTAAAGGCGATCGGCTGTCCATTTGATCTTATTGTTGTCGCGATGGCAACCAGCTGCTTTGTTTTTTATTTATTTATTTTAAAAGCGCATTAAAGCTGAGATACAACCTGAAAGACGACAAAACAACACTTACTATGACAATCATAAGCACTTTTAATAGTTTAATTTACAGACTTATAATATGCTGTTGTTCTATTGCAGTTTTTATTCCAAAATGGTCGCAGCGCCATCTAGTGGCTGTTTTCCAAATCGCGCTAGAGTGTCACCTCTTGGTGATTCTATGCTCTTCGCTAGGGATCAGGCTCATTTTATATAAACAGGATTAGATTGGGTCAGTTCAAGCTAAGATAATACTGAAAGTATGTACCGATTTCTGATATTTTCTTACAGTAGTAGTTATATACACTTGGGAAATAGTAAATATACATTTTTAACTATATATATATATATATATATATATATATATATATATATATATATATATATATATATATATATATATATATATAAACATAAACAAGTTAAAAATATATATGAAAAAAACTTGTGCAATCTGCAGTCCGAAATGAAAGTAGTTTAAAGAGAGAATTTATTGATATGAACTTTTTAGATCGCTTTAGTACAATTTGAAATTTTAATAAAAGATATGCACAATATGTGACTTTTTTACATTTATGCAGTCATGTTTTGTTTTGTCATGTTTTGACAGTTAATATGATGGTGATTTGATGCTTCACAACAGTTGCAGACGCCTTTTTCAATTATCGAAATGCTTTTGTAAACATCCAGTTATTCTTTACACAGAATAAGAAACCGGCTAGTATATTACAGAATATCCGCTCCAACTGTAAAACTAAATAAATTGCTAAATACTCTTGACACATGAAAGGGTAAAGCATGCAGCCCACAACAAATGTGGAAAGCTTGCGTATCATTTTTAACAAACCGTTTACTACAAATGTTATCTAATTTTGTTCACATGGATGATTGAATATTAATCAGATGATGTCATTACGCTGTCAGTCAATCGTTGCATTGCTAATCATGATTTCGATGATTGATAGAGCTGTCCTTCACAACACATGCAGTGATCTCAGATCAGTTTATCCAGACATTTTAATCTGATTCACAAACTTGTTTGAAGAACCAAATTAGCCAGAGATCAGTTATTAAGATTAAAAGATCCAGGATCTGCCAAATTATCTTAGATCATTTAAGTGAGGTACGAAGAATGGACCCCGGGTCACTATGACATGATTGACAATTGTCGCTGTTTGTCATTGTGCTCCGTTTATCCTGAGAGCTGATGCTGTGTATTCCCAGGGCTTTTCACACTTCCAACTGTTAACCCTGGGTCATACTAACCCTGGATAAACAGAATACTGGGTTATCTGTAATCACATTCCACACTGCTCATGCTATACCTGGGGTTAAAATATAAACCTAGGTGTTCATTAACAGATGTTTCACATTCGTAAACCCCGGGATAACATTAATATTAGTATATTTACGTTGTCACTATCCCTGATTGGACAAACAGCAGGTCACCTTTTTAGATGGCATTTCTGCATCTTGTTGGGTATATAAAATGTCATCATGTAGGTCTTCAGCTAAGCCCCAGGACATGCACAAAGGCAAGAAAACAAAGACAAAAGTCCAAATGAAAACAAGTAGCAAAGTATGTCATCTCGTTACAGCAAACGTGGCATGAAGCATTTGCATTAGTTCATTCATTCATTCATCTTCCTTCAGCTGAGTCCCTTTATTCATCAGGGGTCGCCACAAGCAGAATAAGCCACCAACTTATCCAGCATATGTTTTAAACAGCAGATGCCCTTCCAGCTGCAACCCAGTACTGAGAAACATTTGCCTAATTCTATACAATAATGCAAACTCACAAATATATGTGTGAATTATGCGTACTTGCTATGAACATGCAGGATTTGTCTCAATCTGGGCTTCCAAGCAAGTTAAAAATGTTTAAATCCAGTGGTAGATACACATGAGGGAACACAACATGAGTAATCTAGAGCGAGTGCATTTGATCATTTGCGTTTAAAGCCACAGGCACAAAAACAGCTTGGTTTTCCTCTGATCCCCAAAATTAAATCTTCTGCACGGTATATGATCTGATTTTGAGCTGAAACCTCAGACACATTCTGGGAACACCAAAGACTTATTTTACATCTTGTAAAAAAAGGTTCATAATAGGAACCCTTTTATTTTCATTTTTGCGTCAATAAATGAAAATAGCCTCACCATTTACTCTCCCTCGTGTGGTTTTAAACCTTTATGAGTTTCTTAAACCTGTTAAACACAAAAGATATTGTGAAAAAACGCTGGCTTACTTTGTGTTCCAGAAGAAAGGAAATGTTTAACACCACATGACAGAGTAAATGGTAAGGTCGTTTATATTTTTGGGTGAAACATTCATTTCATGCTTGTCGCTTTGTGCCTTCATACTAAAGTTCACTTTTTTTTTTTTTAAAGACCCGATGATGCTGAAAGAAGAGACTCATCAATGGAATGAAATGGAAGAGAAACACCAAGACATAACGACTGATGAAAAACCCACACTGACTAAAAAAACTTCATCACACGAAAGACCTCGGAAATCCAAATCTGGGTGTAATTTCAGCAGTGAACAGTGTAGAAAGAGTTTCAGTCAAAAGCCAAAGCTTGATGTTCACATGAAAGTTCACACAGGAGAGAAACCTTACACCTGCGAACAGTGTGGAAAGAGTTTTGGTAAAAAACAAAGCTTTAAAGCCCACATGAGAATTCACAATGGAGAGAGGCCATACACATGCCAACACTGTGGACAAAGCTTCTATCATGCAGGAAACTTGGCAGCACACAAGAGAATTCACACTGAGGAGAAGCCTTACTCTTGCCCTCAGTGTGGAAAAAGTTTTAAGCAAAATGGCACCCTTACAGTACACATGAGAACACACACTGGAGAGAGGCCTTACACATGCCAACAGTGTGGAAAAAGCTTCTATACTACAGGAAACTTTACACAGCACATGAGAATTCACACTGGAGAGAGGCCGTACACATGCCAACAGTGTGGACAAAGCTTCTATAATACAGGAAACTTGGCAGCGCACATGAGAATTCACACTGGGGAGAAGCCTTACTCTTGCCTTCAGTGTGGAAAGAGTTATAAGCATAATTGCACTCTTGAAGTCCACATGAGAACTCACAATGGAGAGAGAATTTTTATTTGCACACAGTGTGGGAAAAGTTTTTCTTGAAAACACAGCCTTGACACCCACATGAGGATTCACACTGGAGAGAAACCTTACACATGCACAGAGTGTGGTAAAAGTTTCAGATGTAAAAACACACTCAAACACCACATGATAAGTCACGCCGGAGAGAAGCCGTTTGCATGTGCTCAGTGTGGAAAGAGCTTCACAACCAAAGCTATCCCCATTAACCAGATGAATGGTCACACTGGAACCATAGTGTTCACATGTGATCAGTGTGGAAAGAGTCTCACATGTAAAGACTCCAATAAAAAACACATGAAGACTCACTCAGGAGAGGAAAGTTTTAGATGCAGTGAGTGTGGAAAGGGCTTTAAACATAAAAGAAGCCTCAGCATTCACATGAAGCTTCACAATGGAGATCAGAGTCCTCAAAATTGAGGCCTTGTCCAGCGGCGCTTAAGGTTCTCTCCTGGGACAGCATGCTAAACAAGTGTGAACTCTTGTATACATATCAAGTTACTGATAATGAAACCCTTTGAACACCTGAAGATTTAAACTTAATAACTGAAAAGGGGTCAAGATTTTTTTTGTAGTGTAGATCAGGGTCACAGCGCAGTACCAGGTTTTGAGAGTTTCTAATGGCTGCAAGAAAGCAAAATAACTCTATATGTGTTTCAACCGATAACCATATTTGTGCACATTGCACACTTCAGTCAAATGGTCAGCTCTGAAAAGAGAATTAGAAAGATTACGGAGGAGAAAATGTTTGGGGAGATGAAGGGAACACTGTCCTACACCCTTAGATTGTGTTTTTGATCATTCACATTGTCTGATTGTCACTCGTATGAACAAACACAGATTTACCTCCAATTTTGGGCTTTTGTCTGCAATTTTAATAAAACTTGTTGATGAATGAAAGTCCGGCTAAACTCGTATGGGATGAAATTAGTATCAGTATTATTTGCAAATGCACGCTCTGTCCTCCACATGCTTTATTAATGTCGTCTATGCAGTTTTGCATCCACAACTGAATGGCTTTCCACCTGAGTCTGTGAGTTTAACATTTGCGCAAACATAAACATGTTCGTAAAACAAATATTATGTTTTGCATTCATGCATATTAATTTATGTGTGCGAAAAGGAAGTTTTGCATTTGTGAATCAGGTGATGCGTGTGTGTGAATTGACACTTGTTTGAGTCTATACTGCTGGCTTCGTTTGAATTTTGAGACTTTCTTTTCGCGGTTTTTAAACTTTTCAGGAATCAAACACAAACAACTTTACATGGAAAAGCCACAATGTCTTACGCAATGTGTACACATCTACCTACCGATTTGAGAATTATACAATCCTGCCCTACTACACTTGTGTCTGAAAAAGTCTGATTTAAATAAATGTGCATCATTTTGTAACAACAGTCTCGTATTTGTGAATACACATGCTCACTTTTGTGTACGTGCACTGATGTCCCTTGCACACAGCATCACAGTTTGCCTCAAAGTTTAAAGATCGGTCAATAATGGTACCCAAATATTTGTAGTTCTCCACACATTCTACTTTTTGACCTCTGATATTAGTTGCCTCAGCTGCTGTATGATTCCTTCTAAAATCAATAATCATATCCTTAGTTTTTGTTGCATTAAGTTTTAGATTTGACTCCTCACACCACTGAACAAAATGATCAACTATGGGACCATGACTTACAATCACAGTGTCGTCTGCATGTTTTAAAATGAAATGATTTTCAAATGTGCTCTGACACATGTTTGTGTACAGAATAATTAAAAGTGGGGATAACAGACACCCCTGAGGTGATCCGGTGGAGGAGCACAGGCTTTCAGACAGGGAACTGTTTATTCACACTCTTTGTGTTCTATTGGTTAAAAAGTCTAAAATCCAGCCAACAAGATTGTTGCTTAGTTGAAAATGATCTGATAGTCTCAGGATTAAAATATGAGGTTAAATTGTATTAAAAGCTGGAGAAAAATCTACAAATAAGAGCCGAGCATGAGCCCCCTTAACCTCAAGAAGCTTGAAAAGTAAATGCAGCAGAGTTATTATGGCATCTTCCACACCTCTATTAGGCCTGTATGCAAACTGCATTGGGTCAAGAACTTGTTCTGTACTTTTAACAATTTCTGTCCTAATCATTTAAAAAAAAATCTTCACAGGGATCGAAGTCAGAGCCACAGGCCTTAAATCATTTAAAGTTGAGAGGCTACTGGACAATTTTTTGGTACATGCTGTTTTTCCAGAGACTGATTAAAAATATAGTTAAAAACTTTAAAAAGTTTTGGCAGTCGACCACAGACTTCATCTGGTCCATAGCTCTTTAACTTTAACGCATTTAAAAGCATTTTGAACTTGTTCCTGTTTCAGAATAAAGCGCTCTGTGTCCAGAACCTTATTATGAAGCTCCTGAATTTCACTATTAAACTCTAAGGTATCAAAACGATTATAAAAACATTGAGTGCATTAGCTAAGTCCATATCTGAATTAGAACCTTTTTTTTTAAAATACAATTTCCACTGTTTTTAGGTCTCTGAAGTCCCACAATGCTTTCCATTGCAGACCACATCGACCCTAAAGCATTGTTAGTCAGCTTATTCTCTAATTGAGATTTATAGATCAATTTTGCTTTATTAATTTCAACTTTGAGCTCCTTTGTGGCCAAATAGAAGTCTGCTGAAGAGCCATTTTTAAGGCAAGCTTCTTTTTATTTATGCTGGTTTTAATGGCTTTATTGACCCATGGCCTATTATTAGGGTAGATCTTCACTGTCTTAGTGGGGACCACTGTGTCCTTACAGAATCCACTGACCACACCTTGACGTTTTTGGTTTGCACCTTCCCTCTCTTAAGGACAGACTTGTATTTGGGCAGGAGATGCATGCAGTTATGGTCGGCATTGGCCAACAGCGGTAGCGGAAGTGCTTTAAAAGCATCTTTTACTGACCCACAACACAAGTCCAAGATAGTGTTCTTCCTAGTGTGGCAGTCAACGTATTGATACTTTATAAAATTTGAAGCATCAGGTGATATGCATTGCAGTTTCTGAATAACATCTTGTACTGTAGCAGGCGCGGCAGCTATTAGCCTTCGGATGAATGTACAAGATGGTTATAAAAATCTGAGGAAATTCTCTAGGCAGATAAAAGTTCCACATTGAAGGGACATATCCTTTCCCTGACAGTTACAAATTTGCAATAACGGGTGGTCACGTATAGACAAACCCCTCCTCCTTGTGTCTTCATTGTTGCATCAGTATCACGTTCAAATCGAAAGGGTTCCCCAAAACCGCCAATGGATAAATCGCTGTCCTGATCTTGCTCCATTAACCAAGTCTCTGTGAAGGCCATAATGCAACATTCTCTAAAATCTTTCCGAAATCGGACATTATTCTGAAGTTCATCTAGTTTATTTCGTAGAGACCCCATAAAATTAAATGAATTAAACTCTGACACCATTTGAGATAAAAGATTCAAATCAACTCTAAATATTAATACATAAATCAACAAAGGCATAACTAAAAACTAAGCTTGTGCATTTTAGAGAATAATATTCAGACATTTTTAGAGTTGATTTAATTATTTTATCTTAAATGGTGTCAGAGTTTAACTGACTTTTACCATTTTTACATTAAAAGTTATTTTAAAATGATTATAAAATAATTAAAGCGCTAAATCCAAAAACTTGTGCAATAACCAGGATGTTTCTCTGAACATTTTGGTCCTGATTTTGCTGTATAATTTCATATGGTTTAATTGTTTAATTCATTTGAATGGTTATTTATTGTTTTGTAGAGAAATTAAGCCTTGTGCAGTGTAACAGGTATGAAAATTATAATTCACTTTATTTATAGAACTATATAAAATATATTTGTTTTACCTAGTGTGTAAAGTATACCTGAGGTGTTTGTCAGTGAGTGCATCTTCTCCTTTAAATTTCTAAGGAAGCTTAAATTTAATTTTCTGTTTTGCAGCCGCCTCTTCCCTTTCTGCACTGACTGCACATGGGAGAGGTGGGTGTCTGCTAAGCTCCAATTAATCTTAAATCATCTGTACCCTTAAAATCACTTTTGAAGCTAGTTTTTTATGTTTAAGTAATATTTATACTTTTATTTTTATTAGGTTTTGACTTATTTTTGTCTAACTGAGGGATGTGAATGCTAATTGCTTTGCACTTTCCCTTTAACAAAGAAAAGCTGTAAGGGCAAAGACACACTGTAAAAGCTGTGCTTTTGTTTATATCAGGTATGTTTTGTCACTTTGAAGTTTATATTATTTGGAGTTTTATTCTTGCTCTCTCCATCTTGCCCTTTCTGCACTGACTGCACATGGGAGAGAGAAAAGCTGTAAGGGCGAAGACACACTGTAAACGCTGTGCTTTTGTTTATATCAGGAGTAATTAAAAAGCAGTCACTGCTGATAACCGTCTGGTTATTCCTACATAAGAAAAAGAAAACAAAACACAGAACCGGTTACAGCAGCATAAAGGGCACATTTATGTCCATCTGACATATTCTTGGCTCAAACTATAACAGGAGCAAAGATTTTAATTGGTTTGAAATCGAATGTCTAATTAACGTCAAACATCAAACTAACTTTACCATGGTGTCGAACGCTGAGATAGCTAATCTGACAGCTGATCCAGAGCCCCCGCAGACAAAATGCACGATCAAATACGTTTTAGTCAACGCATGAATGTTCAAAATATATTGGTGTTATTCTCCTATTTAAACTATAAGTTACGATAATGAACAAGTCAATATTTAATTAGGTGAAGCTGTGCTAGAAATGATCATTGATTGACAATATTGCATTATAATAGCCTATTGCAGCACCCAAAAATGTATTTAGGCCTACTTCTAATTCTCTTCAGTGCAGCCTGCAAGATTGCTTGCCTCAAGCCTATGTGAAAATGAAACTGTAGCCTGCATAAAAAAAAGCCTAGAACCAAAACAGGATTTTCTTATAAAACAAGCCCGCGAATCAGATTAAATTAAATGATTTAATGATCTGAGAGATTGCTTGTGATTGTTGTAACACACATCTATCGATCCTCAAAATCATGATCTGCAATGCACCTGATGGCACAGCAGCGTAGTGACATCATCAGATTAATATTCAATTATCCATGTATGCAAAAATAAATAAAATGTATGCAAAAATGGCATAAATTTGTCAGTACATAGTTTGGTAAATAATACGCAATAACTTTCAATATCTGTTGTAGGCTGCAGGCCTTACAATTTCAGGTGTCAAGAGTAATTAACAATTTATTTAGCTTTACTTTTAGAGCGGATTTTACAGTACTAGTTTCTTAATCCTGTGATATAACAAAATAGCATTTTGATATCAAAAAGGTGTATCCAACTTTTGCGAAGCATCAAATTATTATAGCTGTAAAAACGTGTGCAGGACTGATATATTTTTTCCTTTAAAAGAAACAAGAATATTAGTCATGTCATTATCAGTCATATCAACATACAGAAACTGTACTAAAACTGGGTCAGTACCTTTTAAAAGTATGTGTTTGTATCTAAAAAGTCCATATTGGTCTTTTAAAATTAGACTATATACATGTTCTCTTCAAAGCCCTTGAGGAGGATCACCACCATCATGGTTTTTGCACCCTTTTTGTGTAGATAACAAAACAGTCTGATTCAAATAATAATATTAATAATTACTAATTTGATTTTTAATTTTATCAAATAAATTATTACTATTTTCTTGTTTTCCCCAAATTAATACAGTATATATAACCTATAAGTTACTATTGTAAGAAAATATCAGCTGTTACAAACTGCACTTTCTGTATGCTTCAATTGAGCTGATCTAATCCTGTTTATATGAAATAAGGTGCTGCTCCTGAGCAGGTTTGAGCTATCAGACATGTTGCAATGACAACAAATCTCAAATGAATTTTAAAGTTTGATTGATTGTGCCAAATCATCAATAACCAAATCCAGCTAAATGAGTAATCCACATACAAAGAACGGACCCAAGATCTGGTTAGCCACCTGGTTATTTACCTGCCTTCATCCATCCAGCTATAAGCTTGAATCAGTGACAAGCTCTGCACACTCCCAATAACCCAAGTTCTTCTAATCATCCTCTCCTGTCATTTCTCATTCAGCGACACTAAGGCCATCATTCACACTCAATCACCAATCACAGATGTTCATCATAACTCAGTGTCCTGACTCTGCTTATTTCTCGTTTTATAGCAGATTATGAGAAAGCCAGACAAAAGGCAAAAAATGCAGAGACTCTACTTGCCTTCCGAAAATGACAGCAGTGTGGGAAAACTACATCGCAAAAGAAAGTGAGTATCCTTTCATTGATTATTGAGCCTGCACAGATAAAAAACAGATAGACAGAGACCCCCCACCCCCTAATTTATGTTTAACGGAAACAAGATGTTTTCAAAACATTTCTAAATGTAACAGTTTTCATAACTCATTTCTAATAACTGATTACTTTTATATTTGAATATTTTTCAAATATTCAGCTAAAAGTGACATTTAAAAGCTTAACTAGGTTAATTTGGCAGGTCAATCTATAACAGTGGTGTGTTCTAGACAATTAAAACATATTGCTTAAGGGGGCTAATAATACTGACCTTAAAATGTTTTTGGTTTTTAAAAACTGCTTTTATTCTAGTCAAAATTAAAACAAATAAGACTTTCTTAAAAATGTGAGTTTAATATTCAAAGTAAGAATGTAGTATTTATTTTTACAAAAACAGCAGTTTTTTTTTTTTCCAAAATGAACAAACTTAGTGAGCAAGCACTTTAATCAGTCTTCCACAACACATAATTGTAATATTTTAATGGGGTATATGCACATGGGCATTTAATTTCAGCCAGTCAGCCTCAGCGCTTCTGGTGATATAAGGAAGGAATTCCTTCTGTTCCTGACGGCACTAGCCATCTCATTATATGCTTGAACTACTAAATGAATGCTTAAAGAGCCCATATTATGGGTTTTTGAAAATGCCCTACCATGTAGTGTGTAACACAGCTCTAAGTGAAGTGAAATATCCAGCTAAGGCTTAAATCTGTAAGTGTACAGTGTTTAAAACTATTGATTCATCTATAAAAGAGTCGACTCATAGTGCTTCAAACGAGTCGTCTTGATAACGAGTCATTAGGTGTTTCGCGATGACGCAGCTACGAAACACAAGTAGTTGGGCGCGCAAACCCGGGAGATTTGAAACTTGCGGCCCCGCCCACTAACAGAAAAAAAAGTCTCACACACACACACACACAGACACCGGTCGAATGAAGTCACGCTGTGCAGATGGATATTATTGAGTCTAATTAAAGAGGAAACCTCAGCATTATAGCCCAGCCTTGAGCAGTTCTGAGTGCTTCTGAAAACTATATGCTTTCAAAGAAGACTTCATCAGTATGTAAAAGGAAGGATCAGTGAAGACTGTCTGAACATGGATCAGTGCATCATGGATCAGTTTCTTCCCCCATTTCACCAGTGTAAGTACGTGCGATTAAAATTATTGCCTCGTTTACTCTATCTTGCACATTCTGTATTTAGTTGTGTTTTGTTACTTGTAATTGTGTGTGCTGTATCAGGTTAACTCTTTATATTCTCATATCGCGTGTAAAGCCACGTTGAAAACGCGACGCGTGCCGCTTTGTTTACGGATCGTCAGCTGTTTACACACATGCAACGGTCAAGTAATGTGTGTGTGTGTCTCCTCGTGTGTGTAACGCACGGGTATTCGCGGATATAACTGAGCGCCGCGCCGCCTCAATTCAGCCGCTCCTCTATGGACGCGCCGGCCCTGTGTGTGTGTGTGTGTGTGTGTGTGTAACGCACGGGTATTTGCGGATATAACTAAGCGCCGCTCCTCTATTGACGCGCCGGCCCTGTGTGTGTGTGTCTGTGTCTCCTCGTGTGTATAATGCACGGGTATTCGCGGATATAACTGAGCGCCGCGCCCTCTCTATTCAGCCGCTCCTCTATGGACGCGCAGGCCCTGTGTGGGTGTGTGTGTGTGTGTGAAAAGAGCAAGAAGACTGTGACTAGGAGGCTAGGAGATCTCCTCGCCAGTTCTTGGACTTTTTGCTCAATAAAATAGTTAGTCGCCAGTATTTTCTAGTCCATCGTCTGTGTTTACATTCACCCACTGGCAGCCAAAATCCACTATGAAGCGTGTATGCACTGTGACTACTTTTATATTGTTGATTAGCAGCTGGGCATTTCACTCTGTCTCGCGCTGAAGCCTGTCAGTGTCGTCGACCAATCGCAGCAGGCTGTCATCGGTCCAATCAGCGCAGATTAGCTTCGTGCTGAGGAGGGGTTTGGGAACAAATGAATCGCTGAACGATTCATATGGGAGTCGCTGGGATAATTAGGTAAAAATAAATGCAGATTATAAGACCATCAAAGTGTTGTTTGACCTTGCATGCATATTAGACTGTTGTTGGAGACCCTTACAACCTAAATATGACCCTATTTCATGTATAATATGGGCTCTTTAAGTCTATTTAACTGATGCTGTAAAAGGAACCTTATGAAATTGAAAATAGTAACATTAAGCTTTCACCGGAAGTTTACCGTTGGCTGGAAAACACTAGCCTTGCATAGAGCCCATTTAGTATGCCTGTGTATTTATATTCTAACAATTATATTCTATTGACTTTTATTGTGTTTTTATTTGAACTGACTGTCCTGTATGGTGACTTTGAGTGTCAAGAAAGACCCCTTTAAATAAAATGCATTTAGAGGAAGCATTTCAAGTGAGGAAAAGGACAGTACCTGCATTACTAAGCCAAAAAACTAATTCATGCATTGCATTTTATTTATGAACTATTTGACAACCATTGAAGTAAAGCAAAGTTAATAATATACTAAGTTTTAATTCTATTTATAGTATTCCTTTTTACTTTTAGAATGGCTATTCCGCATTAAGTGAATTTATTGTCAACAATGTCCTTACACTACAATTAAAAACATACATAAATTTGATATTTTATTATGGTGTAAATTAGCTTGTAACTTTTCATTTCTTTTTATTTGCATCAGACCAAATTCACGATACCCAAATCCTTGCCAGTCTTCAGAGGAAGAGGACATAGCTAAAAGACACAATTGCGCTCTATCTGTACCACCCTCTCCTCCCTCTCAGCTGACATCACCAGCCCGACCAGGACCATCACCCCGGCCGGCACCACCAGCAAGACAGACAATTACACGTAAGTATTATTTTAGTTATTTAAGTATTATCATTACTATTTATTATCATGGATATTGAAAGTTAAAGTATGTAAATTATGTAGAATGCTAGTAAACAGTATAGCTAATGTTATTTTGTCTTTTTTTAAGTTTACAATTTCTTTACATTTCATTGTCCATTTGTTTGCATGTACCTCTCTCTTTCTCTCAATAGCAACAGAGCGTCACATAATTAGACAACTGGAACATCTAAAAGAAGAGGTTGCTGTCATCAAGCAACTGCTACTCGCACTGACAAACCAAAGCACCTCAGCAAATTTGCCAGAGGGTGTAAATTTGCCACTAGAAAACCTACAGGACCTGTAAGTATTGACTGAGCCAGTGATTCTCAACCACGTTTCTGTGTCTAAATTGGGTACTAGATGCTACACATTCATTCATTCATTTATTTTATTTTCGGCTTTGTTAATCAGGGGTCAACTTAACCACCAACTTATCCAGCACGTTTACTATTAATTTACAGAAATAGATTCTAAAATATAAGCCATATTGACGTTGCACCACTGAGAGCTTACAGCAGAATATTAGTACTTAAAAGCACTTTTTTAGATGCATTATTTGAGAAATGATAACTTGGTCCGCATGAAAACCCCCTAGAAATAACATGTGTCATTTATGTCTTTTATCATGCCTGATCTATCATGCCTTGAGCAGGCGTGAAGTATGATGGAAGGAGCCGCAGCATAATTCTCTATCATGAATTCATGAACAAATCATGTAAACATAGAGAATGATACAATTCAAGATGCATTTAACCATTTTCTTCTCTTTCTCACTTGCATTTTATGCAAGATATGTAGTCTAATACACTGTCAACCACTCACTTAAAACAGTTGGGTTAATAAAAACCAAACAAGTAACCCAATGATGGGTCGTTTTTGGCACCAACGTTCTGTTGGGTTATTTTTTAACCCAATCCATTGGGTCATTGAGGGTAACCCAACAAATTGGGTTACAAAAATAACTCATTAGTTGGGTTATTTTTCCAAGTTGGCTTAACCACCATATAATGATAATTTATTATTATTATTAGTTGTAGTAGTAGTCATTATCATATTTATATGTAAATAAAAAAATACAGACTCTATACATTGGCAATGCTTTATTTAAACACAAGCAAACATTTTCAATAATTTAAGTCTTGTGTTATAATTCGTTTATTTGAGTTCAGTTAGGGTATATTATCTTCATCTCTAAACAAACAAAATAAATAAATACAAATCATACAAATAAATAATCAAATGACACAGTCCAGCAAATGTAACAATGAGTAGGTAAACTGTAACGATACATCCTTGATGTGCAGAATGTGGAGGGAACATAAATACTGATAAATTTTGCTCAAATTAAATTACTTCGATTCATTTGGAAAACACACAGCAACCTTATCTAATTATAAACTGTCTAAGTAGGCGATATTGTCTGAGAGCAGTTAATTGTGTCCCCAAGCAGCAGGACAAGAGGGTACTGGCTCCGTTGCTCCTCCTCCTCCTCCAAGTACTGAACAATATTTGTTCCAACCTTAAAACAAAAGTTTTAAATATAAGTATGCACACATGGAGTAAATAATAGCCAAAATGTATTGTCATAAATAACGCACCTACAGGTTGCAAATCAATAAATGCTTGTTTTGCCTCCTGGTAAGAGGGCCGAACAATTTTGCTGCCCAATCTGTACAGCAGTGGAGGAAGGAAAGCTGGCAGAGTGATTAAAGCAGCATCTCCAAGCCTGTCTTTATATCAAACAGAAAAAATACAATAATTAAACTCAAAACAAGCCGCTTATATGAAAGGTAAATTGCTGTAAATTGTGATTAAAACACAGCTGTTCCACAAGATTTTCTCACCAGATGAAATGTTTGGTTGAATTGGAAGAAGATCCAAGGCTCTCTTCTCTGTTTTGCAGTACAAAAGAATACACTGTGATGCATCTCCCCACAGCTCAAAAAGTTTATCTTTGGCATCTGGATCTAAAATACCAAAGTCCTGAGCAATCTAAAAATAAATAAACAAAAACAGCAGTTAAAACAATGCCATAAGAGCTGGGATTTGTTTAAGGAATATTTCACACATTCATTTGTGATCAGCAGAATTAAGAAACCCAATCAATAACTTGAGGGTTAGTAAATTATGAATACAGTTTCTTTTTTCGGGTAAACTATCCCTTTAAATACTGTAATTCATGAAGGATTTGGCCAAGAAAATTTTTTAATTGAATAATGAAATCGCTATGAATTTGATTAATGTTGCATAAAAACAGTTGTTGAAAATCATTGTGTTTTACAGTGTGTGTTTTTTGCATTGTTTTGAAATATAGAATCTAATACAGTTCTTTACCAACATTCTTCAAAATAAATTATGATAGAATAAAAAGAAAACATACCTGAAATCTTTCAAACAATATAAATTTTTTTAAATGTAACTATCCCTTACCATTTCAGGTGTGTCCAAAAGTCTTGGATACTCTTGGATGATCTCCAGTAAAGATTTCAAATCGTTATCCATTCTGTTATTCATTCTCGTTATCCGAATCTTATCCATTGTGCTCGATAGATGGCTGTTCCACCCATATATTCCTCAACCTGAATTACTGGTTGCTTGTTCTTCTTCAACCACTCTGTCATTTTTGAATTGTCTGTCTGACTCACTTCTGAATCTGTACAAATCAAAGAGCAAAGTGATTAATATGACAACTTAAAGCAATGTTTTAATGATAAGTTTCTAACAGACACTTGTTGCAGGTTTTAATATTATTACTTTGACTATTGTCATGTTATGCCGACTCAGAAAAACATTGAACCTAAATAAATCAAACTCTAAGCTAAAGGATATGATAAATGGCTGGAAGCCACAGTATTCAGGCATATTGCTGTGATTGTGGGATGCAGACTAGGTTATGTGTAAAACATAATATGGGTATAAACAGCAATATGTGAAGAAAAGGCAAGCATAATTTGAAGAAACTGAATGTTTTGGAAGCTTTTCACTCTGAACTTTGTTTATCATAGCACAATTGAAATTTGTGAAATAAATAGGAAAGTAAAAGAATTCAAGGTTTCAAGTGTTTTACCTGGCAATAAAATGATCTGACTGGTTAAAGCTCTGTGTTTATTTGTGGTCTGTGATTGTGACCTCCCTCCTGATGCTGATCTGTGGGTCCGCTTTCTGATATTGCGTAGTCGTTCCTCCAGAAACCCTGTTGCTGGATGGTGATATCGCCCAGGTGAATACCATACCTCCTAAAGAATCAACATAAATATGATAAAGGAATAGTACACAAGAATGCTATGTTCTGGTAAATGTGAATGACCATACTCGCGTATCCACTTCCTTCTGAATCTCTAAGACATGGGAATTGCGTAACAAAGGCCAGAGCTGGCTCTTTCTTTCTGTCTGAAGATGGACTAATCGGTAGAGGAATTGTACAGATATTAAATTACTTAGGAGTGACAAGCATTGTCAGAGTAATTAAACTTAAAACATTATAAAAATGGAAATTTGGACAATTGAATAAAACACCACTTACTATTCCCCAAACTTATCCATTAAATGAGACACCAAAATGCGAACCATTTTTCTTCTGTCTTCAAGAAATAAGGTGTGAATTTGTTCCAAAGATGAAACAATAGAAGATCCTTGTGTGTATTCTACTAAAATATGTCGTATATCCTTATTTAGAAAAAAAGTAAAACAAAACAATAGTTTAGAATTACACATCCTGGCATAACTTTATAATGCTATTATTGCTTTGATGTAATTTAAGTCATAGTTCACCCAAAAATGAAAATCCTGTCATCGTTTACTCATTCTCCACTTGTTCCATCTGCTTGAATATATATTTACTTACTCCCAGGGCTGTTTATATCGAAGTTGATATGAAGCCGCACCATGTTGGTGTTTCGTAACATCTAATTTTTACAAGGTGGATCATTAGCCCAACGCTCAACCTGGAGGACCAGGACATTCACACATACACTACGGACAATGTAGCTTATTCAATTCCCCTATAGCGCATGTCTTTGGATTTGTGGGGGAAACCAGAACACTGGGAGGAAACCCACGCAAACATGTGGAGAACATGCAAACTCCACACAAAAATGCCACCTGACCCAAACGGGGCTCCAACCAGCAACCTTCTTGTTTATAGGAGGAAAACCTGTAACCACTGACATCCATACCATTAGTTCCTCCTTCTGTGAAAGTCAGTGGTTACAGGTTTTCAGATTTCTTTAAAATATATTTTGTGTTTGAAAGAAAAATGAAACCCATAAAGATTTCCAGCCACTTGACGGTAAGTAGTAAGTAAATTTACATTTTTGGGTGAACTACCCCTTTAAGAAAGCTGTTAACTAGAAAAATGTCTTTTCTATGAAGCTACTTTGAAAAAAAAACTTAATTCTGAACAAATAAACATTAATTGAATTGAACAGAAACCTTTAATAAAAAGGTGAATAAACACCACACTTTTAACACAGATTAAAAATGACAAGAAGTTTTGGTCAAATAAACTGGTCAGAGAATTTCAGCAAGAGAAAATTTACTGAGGTTTAATATCATTAAAGGCATTTTATGGTCAGGAAAGAGGAAATACATGCAAACAAGGTTGAATCATCCACAAAAGTCAGGGTCACAGTAGGTTGCTCAGTCACAGTTGGTACCTCAGCTTCACTGGCCCTGTTTTGAGAGGGCTCTTCTGTCTGTATGCAAAGATAAATCATTTTGGTTTTTAGACCCAGTTACATAATATAAATTAGTTAAAAACTGATGAATACAGCTTCTGTGATTACCAATTTGAGATGTGCCTTGTGCTCGATTTATGCACCACACCAAGAATTGGTCTTTAATAAAAATCATTATTATAATAATAAAGATATATATGTAACATAAGCCTGCATGTACTGTACAAGAAGCCTGTTTTTATTGTGTATGTTTCAAGGTAAAAAGAAAAGAAAACATAGATCTTAAAAAATTCCTAAAAACGTCTGTACCACAAGGGAATGTAGTACAAGTCATCCTCTATGTTGTATGACCTCACTGCATGCAAGGGCTGAAAATCATGCAGTGAGTTCACAGAGATGGCTTCAAGAGCTTCATCAGGGGACACTGCGTATGAGAAGTAATGACGCTCAAAACCCACTTCTTCACAATAAGTTTCACATCAACATTGAGCCCACCAGCTACAATTGTCTTCATGAGTCCAAACTGAGGTACTCCTTCCTCTGTGCATCTGGTTGTAATGGTCATGCCTGGTCTGTACTGTGTGCCATTAACTACTACCCAATCGGGAACATAAACTTCAGCAAATGGGAGTTCTTCAAGACCCTTCACAAATTCTCCCTCAACTGCAGAAAGAAATGAGCCATGTCCTGGTCCAATCTCTGTGTTTTTGGAGAAAATGCCTTGTCAGTAAACGGTAGCACAACATCATCTCATTTCCCATTTCTAAATGCCATAGTTTTGCAAATATTTTTGAAATTGCAAACTACATGGCTCAGCTGCTTAAAGAAATTATGTCGGGCCTCAAAGCACATTGTCCAAAATTGTTTTAATGGACCAATCTTCTGAATAGCTCTCTGTTAATGAAGGAGAAAGTGATGTTTGGGTTTCAGGTTTCTATCCGGGTAAAGCTGCATGAATGCAGTGTGGTGTTCAGCTATTAGATGTTTCAAGTATATGGTGGCTTCTGTTGTGATAGAGGGGGAGAAAATTAACTCCATGCATGACAGGAGAAGAAGTAACAATTCCCAATGTTTGTTTTCTTTTGGAATTTTGTCTCCAATGATGATAGGCAAAAACCTTAAAAAGCACCACATTTGAGCAGCAGTCTGTCTCATTGCCCCATTACAGTTCTTAAGTTCATGTTGTCCCAGCACAGTAGGCTTGTTGCAGCTATCTGGGAATTCATAATCAAGACCAACTTGACTTCGTAAGGTCCAATTCCTTCAAGAATGTCATGCATAATGTCTGGGGCTACATTGTCCACAACGCTGAAGTACTTTAAATCATCCAAGACATATTTTCGTTTGAGTCCTGTTTCTGATTGGTTGTTGGATGACAAGTCTTCAGCATAATTCTGAGCATCTTTGTGTCTTCAACAGTCTGCCTCCACATATCTTCTTTGTTTACTTTACACCAGCGACAGCAGTGGTTAGCTTTGAAACTTTCTGAGAAGCCAAGGAGTGAATTCAGTCCTAAGTTGTCACCAGTAACGTGCCACACTGACCTTAACACTGCCACAATATTCTGGAGTGTCAATAAGGAGTCCCCCAACTTCCAAGTCCATAATATCATCAGTTATTCGCTGAAGAACAGAATTGATGCCATATTTTTTAGCATCATCTGATTTATAGACAGCTAACAGAAAGCATGAAGACAGGGATGATAACAGCATAGGAGGAAAACACTTGATCTGAAAGTATATCAGTCCTAATTTGTGTACTAAAGTTTTGGAGCCCAAGGGGTTAACAGTCTCACAATCATCGTTGTACAATAGAAGTGGTACAGAAAGCTCTTTGGAGAACAAGGGGTGGCATTTGTAAAGCTCTCCGTCATTAAAGTCTTTAAACCCTCCATCATCACGCTTCATGTTCTGATAGTCAATGATGAGTTTCATTGTTCCAGGTGATTCAAGAACCTTTTTTAGAAGTGGACCCAGTGGAATGTACTGAAATGAGTCAGGTACTGCTGTTTGCTTAACCATGCCGGATGCAGAGTCATGCCGCTGACAATAAGAAACCCCTGGAAAATACTCAACAGTAGGCTCAATGAAACACCCTATTTTTGTGAAGTATTTCATTTGTTTGTTTTCGGTTTCAATGTCTCTTAATGGCTCAGAAGCCCTCTCAAACTGAGCATTTAGGGTTTTTACTGCTTGTTCATCTTGGTGTCCTAATTGTTGAAATAAAGACATTGTCTTCTCCTGAAGACCACTTTCTATATCTGTAATTAAATTTGCAGTTTGTTTCACCACAAAGTTGATGGCAGAATATGTTTGGGAAGATTTTGCTCTCAACTTTGCAATAAACAAGACTAAACGTTTAGTTATTTCTTCATTGTCAAAATAATCCCACTCTTCCTGTGTCCCCACAACTTCAGTATCTTCAGCGTCTAAAGGTGTGGATGAAACATGTTGATGTGAAACATTTCTGAATGGAGCACTATGTTAATGTGAAACTTCAGGAGAAGTAGATGAAAAGATTTCTTTTGTTGGTCTGTCATCTGCTTGCATGTGATCTCTCAACAAATGTCTTTTGAATGACCACATGTATCCCAAAGTTCTACTGCAATTGTTTTCACAACAACAGAAAAAATTGGATGAACTGTTAATGCCATGCATGGTATTCACCTTATTTCACCCCGCCCACTTTTAATTCTTCGCTCTTCCGCATTTTGTCATCCAACTTCCGGTACGCTGACACAGTACATCAGATGATCGTTTCAAAAGTTTTTACATAGTGTATAGTTAGCTGTAATTTTAGAAAAATGCCATTTAATGTTAGTTCAGTTAATGTTTTGAGCTGGGAGTATGGCGAATCCTCGCTACAACAATCAGATGGTCTCATATTGCCCCATCCATCTTCACCGTTAATGTGGGTAGACGACATGAAAAGTGGCCAGAGGTAACTTACGGGGATATTTTTAATTACTTTGTCCTGTCACAAGGAGTAGATGGAGCGTCTATGAAGAATTATAAAAGTACCGAAGCCTACCAATATTTGCATAGTGGGAAAGTGGGTCGTGTTCTATTACACAGCGAGGGTGACTTCGTCTTTTTAAAAGCAAATGTGCACCCCAGCCAGTCGAGCAGTCCATGCCACTCAGCGTGGGTGCTACTTAGTATACAGGGATCAGTGGAGACTACAGGATGTTCGTGAATAGCTGGTTTAGGAAGGTCCTGTAGCCACGCAGCCTCTATATTATGGAAGGTTAGTAAATAATACATAATGTCATGATTTATTATGTATGGTCATGTCTTGTCACATTTGTGTTAACATAATTAAGCTATAAATGTATAACAGTATGCTAACGTATTTGCATCATAACATACAGCTGCTGACTTGGTTACCATCTGCAGACTAAGTATCTGGTCAAATCTCTTAATTTGTGAGGTATAAGGTAAGTGCTGTAAGGTAAGTGAACTATAAGTTGTATAATTGTAAAGGAGGCTCGAACTTGGAAGTGAAAATGTCCTATATTCAGGCGTGCAAAATTATTAAGGCAGATTTTTAAAAAAAATTAGCCCAGACTGATAGGTGTGTGTGTATGTATGTATGTATGTATGTATGTATGTATGTATATATATATATATATATATATATATATATATATATATATATATATATATATATAGGGAGAGAGAGAGACAACACCTTAGCAACTGCCTAGCAACACCTTAGCAACCACCTAGCAACACCTTAGCAACCACCTAGCAACACCTTAGCAACCGCCTAGCAACCACCTAGCAACACCTTAGCAACCACCTAGCAACCACCTAGCAACACCTTAGCAGCCGCCTAGCAACCACCTAGCAACACCTTAGCAACTGCCTAGCAACACCTTAGCAACCACCTAGCAACACCTTAGCAACCGCCTAGCAACCACCTAGCAACACCTTAGCAGCCGCCTAGCAACCAACTAGCAACACCTTAGCAACTGCCTAGCAACACCTTAGCAACCGCCTAGCAACCACCTAGCAACACCTTAGCAACCGCCTAGCAACCACCCTGCAACACCTTAGCAACCGCCTAGCAACACCTTAGCAACCGCCTAGCAACACCCTAGCAACCACCTGGCAACACATTAGCAACCGCCTAGCAACACCTTAGCAACCGCCTAGCAACCACCTTGCAACACCTTAGCAACCGCCTAGCAACACCTTAGCAACCCCCTAGCAACACCTTAGCAACCACCTAGCAACACCTTAGCAACCGCCTAGCAACCACCTAGCAACACCTTAGCAACCACCTAGCAACACTTTAGCAACAGCCTAGCAACCACCTAGCAACACCTTAGCAACCACCTAGCAACACCTTAGCAACCGCCTAGCAACACCTTAGCAACCGCCTAGCAACCACCTAGCAACACCTTAGCAACCGCCTAGCAACCACCTAGCAACACCTTAGCAACCACCTTAGCAACCGCCTAGCAACCACCTAGCAACACCTTAGCAACCACCTAGCAACACCTTAGCAACCGCCTAGCAACCAACTAGCAACACCTTAGAAACCGCCTAGCAACCACCTAGCAACACCTCAGCAACCACCTAGCAACACCTTAGCAACCGCCTAGCAACCAACTAGCATCACCTTAGCAACCGCCAAGCAACCACCTAGCAACACCTTAGCAACCACCTTAGCAACCGCCTAGCAACCACCTAGCAACACCTTAGCAACCACCTAGCAACACCTTAGCAACCGCCTAGCAACCAACTAGCAACACCTTAGCAACCGCCTAGCAACCACCTAGCAACACCTTAGCAACCACCTAGCAACACCTTAGCAACCGCCTAGCAACCAACTAGCATCACCTTAGCAACCGCCAAGCAACCACCTAGCAACACCTTAGCAACCACCTTAGCAACCGCCTAGCAACCACCTAGCAACACCTAAGCAACCGCCTAGCAACCAACTAGCAACACCTTAGCAACCGCCTAGCAACCACCTAGCAACACCTTAGCAACCACCTAGCAACACCCTAGCAACCGCCTAGCAACCAACTAGCATCACCTTAGCAACCGCCAAGCAACCACCTAGCAACACCTTAGCAACCACCTTAGCAACCGCCTAGCAACACCTTAGCAACCACCTAGCAACACCTTAGCAACCGCCTAGCAACCAACTAGCAACACCTTAGCAACTGCCTAGCAACCACCTAGCAACACCTTAGCAACCACCTAGCAACACCTTAGCAACCGCCTAGCAACCAACTAGCATCACCTTAGCAACCGCCAAGCAACCACCTAGCAACACCTTAGCAACCACCTTAGCAACCGCCTAGCAACCACCTAGCAACACCTTAGCAACCACCTAGCAACACCTTAGCAACCGCCTAGCAACCAACTAGCAACACCTTGGCAACCGCCTAGCAACCACCTAGCAACACCTTAGCAACCACCTAGCAACACCTTAGCAACCGCCTAGCAACACCTTAGCAACCACCTAGCAACACCTTAGCAACCGCCTAGCAACCAACTAGCATCACCTTAGCAACCGCCAAGCAACCACCTAGCAACACCTTAGCAACCACCTAGCAACCGCCTAGCAACACCTTAGCAACCACCTAGCAACACCTTAGCAACCGCCTAGCAACCACCTAGCAACACCTTAGCAACCGCCTAGCAACCACCTAGCAACACCTTAGCAACCACCTAGCAACACCTTAGCAACCACCTAGCAACCGCCTAGCAACACCTTAGCAACCGCCTAGCAACCAACTAGCATCACCTTAGCAACCACCTAACAACACCTTAGCAACCACCTTAGCAACCGCCTAGCAACCACCTAGCAACACCTTAGCAACCACCTAGCAACACCTTAGCAACCGCCTAGCAACCAACTAGCATCACCTTAGCAACCGCCAAGCAACCACCTAGCAACACCTTAGCAACCACCTTAGCAACCGCCTAGCAACACCTTAGCAACCACCTAGCAACACCTTAGCAACCGCTTAGCAACCAACTAGCAACACCTTAGCAACTGCCTAGCAACCACCTAGCAACACCTTAGCAACCACCTAGCAACACCTTAGCAACCGCCTAGCAACCAACTAGCATCACCTTAGCAACCGCCAAGCAACCACCTAGCAACACCTTAGCAACCGCCTAGCAACCACCTAGCAACACCTTAGCAACCACCTAACAACACCTTAGCAACCGCCTAGCAACACCTTAGCAACCACCTAGCAACACCTTAGCAACCGTCTAGCAACCAACTAGCATCACCTTAGCAACCGCCAAGCAACCACCTAGCAACACCTTAGCAACCACCTTAGCAACCGCCTAGCAACACCTTAGCAACCACCTAGCAACACCTTAGCAACCGCCTAGCAACCACCTAGCAACACCTTAGCAACCGCCTAGCAACCACCTAGCAACACCTTAGCAACCACCTAGCAACACCTTAGCAACCGCCTAGCAACATATATATATATACACACACACAATGGTTTCAGTTAAAAATCTGAGGTCATGGCTTACTTTTCATCTGTGACGAAACTTGCTTTCATCAATGTGTACACATATGTTGATCCCACATGACTTCTTGCACTGCCTGCAAATGAGTAGTAAAGTTCTTCATCAAAAATGTTTTACCTTTGGCAATGCAAACAAATAAATAATTAAATAATAAATATACAAATTACAATAATCTCAGTCTCATTTATAGTCATTTTATTTTAACCCTCTACTGTCTGGTGTTAACATATGGCAACATGATGTTTATGTTCATTTCCCTGCCACTGTTTCTTTAAGACCAACTTTATTTTTTTTGTTGTTGGAAAGAGAAGATCTAAGTGTAGCCAATGATGTGCTTTGGTTAAGTCACATGACATGCTGTGTTTTTCTGAAGCGTGATTTCTGACAGCCTGGTGTTTATTGTGAGGAGTTGCTGAATGCAAATGTAAACGTCAATAAAAACAGGATCAAATGATGTCAGATCCACAAATAAATTTGAAACATCACCTCCAGTTAGTCATGATGACATATCCACAACTCAAAATCCAATAAACAAATCTAACAATCGAATCATTGCCGCTCCTTTTTTTGTCTGTATAATTGTACATGTTAGACTGATTTAGATCAGAAGTCCACTAAATGTTCATTCACTAAAGTCACAGCAAAAGCTGCTACAATTAACATAGGAACACCTTGGATAGCACAGCACCGCTGCTTTCTCTATGACAGTCATAGGGCTCGTCCAGGATTTGAACCCGGGACCTCTCGCACCCTAAGCGAGAAAAATACACCTAGACCAACGAACCCTGTAGAAGCAGTATGCAGTGCCACAAAAAATTCTGTGAGACCGATCCACTCTACTCTTTGTTCATGTTGTTTTTGTTACGTGTGTCAGCAACTCCGTGGAGGCATATTACAGTTCACAGTAAGTATAAAACAGTCCAGTGGCCTAATGGATTAGGCACCAGCCTTCGAAGCTGGGGATTGTGGGTTTAAAGTACCAACTGGGTTGTCTTTGATGCAGTTCCTTTTAAGTTGACTGTGCAAGACAATCCAGTGTTACCTTTAAAAAGCTAGGTTCATACCCTTTGGTCAAAAAGACATGACAATGGAAAACTCCTCAGAGAAGCTGTTTTGTCATTAGGTGTACACATCAGATCGTCTGAATGCAATATGGCATAGGGATCCTAAAGTACTGTTTTTCTGAGTTACAAGAACTTCCTGAGCCATACATCAGATATGACAAAGATTAGTCTTGACCCAGTGGCCTAATGGATAAGGCATCAGCCTTCGAAGCTGGGGATTGTGGGTTCAAGTCCCAACTGGGTTGTCTATGTTGGGTTATATTTAAGTTGTGTGAAACAGTTCGGACTGGTTTTCTCAAAACTTAGGCGTGATGATCTGAGGACAATAGTTAGTTTCGAATTCTCAGACTTGCTGCACACTTCAAATAAGATTGATCCAATCTTGCTTGAATCTCACTGTCACGTTACAAACCTACATGGTTCCGCTAAGCTTTGGTAATGGAGATCTTGACTTCAAGTACCCCGTGGCTTTCAACTAATGCTTTCAAGCAATGCTTGTGCCGCTTTTTACAACCTCAGGCCATTTATGCCTGTCAGTTTGTCAGAGACCTCGTTGTTCTTTTCATATCACTTGGTGGCTGTCTATTGTGGTGTGGCCTGCGAGAGCATGTTGCTCTGAATTCAGATCATCAGCTTGTGTGGAAAGAGTGCCCATGAAGTTAGCTGAGTGTGTTAGAGAGCTATGCTGTCCCTACTTCCCAGAGATTGTACGGAAAAGTTGCACAATAGCTAGTGCACCTTACTCTACCCCTGTTGACCCTGTGCTTGGTTGCCACCTCAGCAGGAGAGAGAAAGCAGACGTCTGTAGTCGTGGCCGAGTGGTTAAGGCGATGGACTAGAAATCCATTGGGGTTTCCCCGCGCAGGTTCGAATCCTGCCGGCTACGGTGTTTTGCACGTCCACTTATGTTGTTGTTCTCTTTTCTTTCAAGCCTCCTATACGTAATTGCAATCCTCCTCTGCATCTCACAAACAAGCCCCTGGCACTTAGTGACCAGGTAGCTGTGGGTGAGTGACAGTGGTTTGCCGCGACCGTACAGTGATCCGTACTCTGTGTTGTGGCCAGAGAAATCCCTGTTTGAATCCCGGTCACAAACCAGTGTCCCTTAGTGTCCAGGTAGCTGCAGAGCTTATCGGTGAGCGAGCGGTGTGCCGTGATCGTATAGTGGTCAGAACTCTGCGTAGTGGCCGCAGCAACCCCGGTTCGAATCTGGGTCACGGCAGCGTATTCCTGTTAACTGCGAGCAATGCTTGTGCCGCTTTTTACAACCTCAGGCCATTTATGCCCCAACTGTGCTGCGTTCAATGTTGCCCAAATTCAGCAGAAAAAGTCAACGGGCTGCCACCATGCGTAGTCGTGGCCGAGAGGTTAGGCGATGGACTCGAAATCCATTGGGGTCTCCCCGCGCAGGTTCGAACGCTGCCGACTACGGAATAGCCAGCTGCTTTTGCTTTTTCTCTCTGTGAGAGGAACTGTGGCTTTTGCTCTGAATTCAGATCATCAGATTGTGTGGAAAGAGTGCCCATGAAGTTAGCTGAGTGTGTTAGATTAGAGAGCTATGCTGTCCCTGCTTCCCAGAGATTGTACGGAAAAGTTGTACAAGAGCTAGTGCACCTTCCTCTACCCCTGTTGACCCTGTGCTTGGCTGCCACCTCAGTAGGAGAGAGAAAGCAGATGTCTGCAGTCGTGGCCGAGTGGTTAAGGCGATGGACTAGAAATCCATTGGGGTTTCCCCGCGCAGGTTCGAATCCTGCCGACTACGTTGTTTTGCACGTCCACTTATGTTGTTGTTCTCTTTTCTTTCAAGCCTCCTATACGTAATTGCAATCCTCCTCTGCAACTCACAAACAAGCCCCTGTCACTTAGAGACCAGGCAGCTGTGGGTGAGCGACAGTGGTTTGCCGCGACTGTACAGTGATCCGTACTCTGTGTTGTGGCCAGAGAAATCCCAGTTTGAATCCCGGTCACAGCAGCACGTACCTATTAACGGAAAGCCATGCTGGGCTGAGTTTTCGTCACCTCAGGCCATGGCTGGATTTCTCACCCCAACCTCTGCTGTATCTACTGTTGCCCACATCTGGCCAACAGAGCAGACAAGTCAAGGCCAGGTGTAGTTGTGGCCGAGAGGTTAAGGCGATGGACTCGAAATCCATTGGGGTCTCCCCGCGCAGGTTCGAACCCTGCCGACTACGTCGGTTGGTATTTCCACAAAGTCCACTTGCTTATTTTGCTCATTGCCCCCTAACGGAAATGCTGTCCTCCTCTGAATCTCGCAAACAAACCAGTGTCCCTTAGTGTCCAGGTAGCTGCAGAGCTTATCGGTGAGCAAGCGGTGTGCCGTGGTCGTATAGTGGTCAGTACTCTGCGTTGTGGCCGCAGCAACCCCGGTTCGAATCCGGGTCACGGCAGCGTGTTCCTGTTAACTGCGAGCAATGCTTGTGCCGCTTTTTACAACCTCAGGCCATTTATGCCCCAACTGTGCTGCGTTCACTGTTGCCCAAATTCAGCAGAAAAAGTCAACGGGCTGCCACCATGCGTAGTCGTGGCCGAGAGGTTAAGGCGATGGACTTGAAATCCATTGGGGTCTCCCCGCGCAGGTTCGAACCCTGCCGACTACGGAATAGCCAGCTGCTTTTGCTTTTTCTCTCTGTGAGAGGAACTGTGGCTTTTGCTCTGAATTCAGATCATCAGCTTGTGTGGAAAGAGTGCCCATGAAGTTAGCTGAGTGTGTTAGATTAGAGAGCTATGCTGTCCCTGCTTCTCAGAGATTGTACGGAAAAGTTGTACAAGAGCTAGTGCACCTTCCTCTACCCCTGTTGACCCTGTGCTTGGTTGCCACCTCAGTAGGAGAGAGAAAGCAGATGTCTGTAGGCATGGCCGAGTGGTTAAGGCGATGGACTAGAAATCCATTGGGTTTCCCCGCGCAGGTTCGAATCCTGCTGACTACGTTGTTTTGCACGTCCACTTATGTTGTTGTTCTCTTTTCTTTCAAGCCTCCTATACGTAATTGCAATCCTCCTCTGCAACTCACAAACAAGCCCCTGTCACTTAGAGACCAGGCAGCTGTGGGTGAGCGACAGTGGTTTGCCGCGACTGTACAGTGATCCGTACTCTGTGTTGTGGCCAGAGAAATCCCAGTTTGAATCCTGGTCACAGCAGCACGTACCTAATAACGGCAATCCATGCTGGGCTGAGTTTTCGTCACCTCAGGCCATGGCTGGATTTCTCACCCCAACCTCTGCTGTATCTAGTGTTGCCCACATCCGGCCAACAGAGCAGACAAGTCAAGGCCAGGTGTAGTTGTGGCCGAGAGGTTAAGGCGATGGACTCGAAATCTATTGGGGTCTCCCCGCGCAGGTTCGAACCCTGCCGACTATGTCGGTTGGTATTTCCACAAAGTCCACTTGCTTATTTTGCTCATTGCCCCCTAACGGAAATGCCGTCGTCCTCTGAATCTCGCAAACAAACCAGTGTCCCTTAGTGTCCAGGTAGCTGCAGAGCTTATCGGTGAGCGAGCGGTGTGCCGTGATCGTATAGTGGTCAGTACTCTGCGTTGTGGCCGCAGCAACCCCGGTTCGAATCCGGGTCACGGCAGCGTGTTCCTGTTAACTGCGATCCATGCTTGTGCCGCTTTTTACAACCTCAGGCCATTTATGCCCCAACTGTGCTGCGTTCACTGTTGCCCAAATTCAGCAAAAAAAGTCAACAGGCTGCCACCATGCGTAGTTGTGGCCGAGAGGTTAAGGCGATGGACTCGAAATCCATTGGGGTCTCCCCGCGCAGGTTCGAACCCTGCCGACTACGTCGGTTGGTATTTCCACAAAGTCCACTTGCTTATTTTGCTCATTCCCCGCTAACGGAAATGCTGTCCTCCTCTGAATCTCGCAAACAAAACAGTGTCCCTTAGTGTCCAGGTAGCTGCAGAGCTTATCAGTGAGCAAGCGGTGTGCCGTGATCGTATAGTGGTCAGTACTCTGCGTTGTGGCCGCAGCAACCCTGGTTCGAATCCGGGTCACGGCAGCGTGTTCCTGTTAACTGCAAGCAATGCTTGTGCCGCTTTTTACAACATCAGGCCATTTATGCCCCAACTGTGCTGCGTTCAATGTTGCCCAAATTCAGCAGAAAAAGTCAACGGGCTGTCACCATGCGTAGTCGTGGCCGAGAGGTTAAGGCGATGGACTTGAAATCCATTGGGGTCTCCCCGCGCAGGTTCGAACCCTGCCGACTACGGAACAGCCAGCTGCTTTTGCTTTTTCTCTCTGTGAGAGGAACTGTGGCTTTTGCGTTGTTTGGTTGCGGGCCTGCGTGTTTAATCCCATATTAAATAATTCAAGTCCAGCGACGAGTCGCAATTTAGCTTTTTTTGTAGTCCCTACACTCTGATGTTGCCTAGAGAAACGTTCAATAAATCGACAGCAACATCTTGTACGGCTCATCAAGATTGGGATTTGATAGTTTTTTTTCCAAGTCACCCAGTCCTTTTTGGCTGTCCCTTTGTGGCACATTTTCCCCACTCCATCTGCTTCTGGAGAGTTGCTTTATGCACAGCTCTTTTCAAGACTGATGCTAGCACAGTTCCAAAAGGCCCAGGCGAAATGTGCTTTTGGCCATGCTTTTGGACCATGGCTTTGGTAACACCTAATGACTTCAATGTCTTTCACGGTGCAGCTCAGCAGTGGCATGGCACAGCTCTGAAACGCCGTTTCCTGGAGGACGACTGCATCTGTTTTTTTTAAGAGGACGCAGGTCTGTGCTGTGATGAGAAAGTGTTGTCAGCCGGTAAGGATATAACTGCCTGAATGTAGATTATACTGGTTTTTAACAAGTTTTGATAAAGACGGCTGAGACTACACTTAGCCTCGGATAAGAAACAGATTATACTTTAAGTGTGTGTGTTCTATTTGATTGTGGATCCGTTTCACAGATCTGGAGTCAGCTCTAAACAGTCTAGTGGATGTCTGACGTTTATGCTTGAGATACTGTTCAGAATTGTACGCACGCACCCCACGTGGAAATTTTCCTAGTCTATCTGTGTTTTATCCAATCAGGTTAGAACACCTATATGCGTGACGCAGTTAATGACCTTATGTGAGAGTAAAATTGTTATTGATTTGTGATTGTAAACAGAGCGCCCTAGGAACTCATGGTGAGTGTTGAAGCTGGCTTCTGCTGGTGTAACTGCAAACTATTTTCAGTAAACTTTATTTATTTATTTATTTAAATCTCTGACTCTGGCTCTTCTTTGTCTGACAGACTGGTCATTCTTTGGGTTAAACTGCATACCATCCCTACAAGCGACATCTATTGCTGGTGAGCTCTTGCTTGCTCTACATGTCATCGGGCAGCACGACCAATGCGCCAGGCAAGAGCACAATGGAAAGGTCAAGCTTCGTAGTCGTGGCTGAGTGGTAAAGGCGATGGACTAGAAATCCATTGGGGTCTCCCCACGCAAGTTCGAATCCTGCCGACTATGTCCAGGCTGCGCCCAGGATTTAGTTTGCGACTTTCCTTGATTGTTTGCAACCCCAGTGTTTCTTCGCAAAAGGGATGTGCTGGTAGGGAAAAGCAACAAAAATTAAACCACAGCGCGCGACTACTGACTGCCCTGGGGGCCCTCCATTTTCAAAGACGTATGACAGAGAGCGAGGCTGCAGTGGCTGTCCCGTAGCTCGCCGTGATTGTATAGTGGTTCGTACTCTGCGTTGTGGCCGCAGCAACCCCGGTTCGAATTCGGGTCATGGCAGGCTTTTCAAGGTGGCATTGGCGTTGCACTCTGTGATGCCACCCGTAATCTCCTGCCTCCTTTTAGTGCAGGCTGTGCTAATGGCACGTCCTGAATGTTTACGTTTCCTATAGTGTAGAAGACTTGGGATTCGAAATGAGCAACGGGACCTTTGATGCCAGCATGCTGTGTAGGTAAGCATTGATCAAGTCACGCTTCTAAGGCATGGAAGGAATCGTTTCAATGGTTAAGTCTCCATTTATTGCCACAACAACAGAAAGACCTTCTGCAGTTGTCATTGATCTTTTCAATGTCTCCGACATGACATGGAGTCCAAACTACTGTGTTTTACTGACGTCTACACCTACAACAACCATAAACCCAACCTCACAGTAACCTGTTGTGTTTTAGCAACATCTACACCAACCACAAGTCCAAACCCCACCTTACGGTAAACTTTTGTGTAGCGTAAAGGTCTGCTCAGTCGGTAGAGCATCAGACTTTTAATCTGAGGGTCCAGGGTTCAAGTCCCTGCTCGGGCGTGTAAGGCTCTTCTTGTGGAGCCACAGCTTTTGCCAGTGAGCTATCGCTTGCTGAAAGTTTCATCTGGATGCACAACATGTGTATTAGGCATGAGGACATGGACAGCACAGGCAGTCTTGTAGTTGCGGCCGAGTGGTTAAGGTCATGCATAAGAAATCCATTGGTGTCTTCTCGCGCTGGTTTGAGTCCTGCAGACCACGTGCTCGTCCTCTTCCTTTTAAAATTTGCAACAGTCATCAAATGTTTGCAATTCCAGCGTTACTTGGGAAAAGCGTCGTGTGGTAGGAGGAGAAAAACAACAGCGTGCGCTCACTGAACCGAAAGGGGCAAATCAGAGGGAGGAACATACCGCACCGGGGCCACAACGGCTGTCCGGTAACTCGCCGTGATCGGATTGTGGTTAGTACTCTGCATTATGGCCGCAGCAACCCCGCTTCGAATCAGGGTCACGGCAGGATTCCTTACGGTGACATTGGCATCACGCCCCCCTCTTGCCACCTGTTTTATACAGCCCACTTTTCAGTGCACGCTGCTACTCTTAAATGTAAGCTAATGCCCCAGTGATCCTGGATAACTCAGTCGGTAGAGCGTCAGACTTTTCATCTGACGTTCCTGGGTTCAAGTCCCTGTTTGGGCGTGTAAGCCAACTTTTGTAGAGCGTGGAGGATTCGGATTTCTACCTTCCTATCCATCTCAGCATGAATCAACGTTTATCCTTTCTTCACCATCTTGTTTCTCATTTTTTTTATATAATTATTTGATTATCTAAATGAGTAATTAACTTTGAATTGATTTTAACTAATGAATAAGTTAACACATTGCTTAATATAAGAATGTTCAGTGCGTTTGCCTGTCTCTTTATAACTTTTTCAGGAGCCACCAAACTAAGTCAGAGGTCACGGAGACCTTGAGTGGAGCTGAGGGCTGAGGACTGGAAGCAACTGTCTCCATTGTTATTTCTAAGAGTTAATACTATCTAAAATGTCTTAAGGGATTTTGCTGTTTTTACGGTTAATTCTTTGAGGGTGATTCTACTTTTTATTCAAGATAGACTTTTTGTAGTAAGGATATAACTGCCTGAATGTAGATTATACCGGTTTTTAACCAGTTTTGATAAAGACGGCTGAGACTACACTCAGCCTCGGATAAGAAACAGATTATACTTTAAGTGGTTGTCTTCTATTTGATTGTGGATCCGTTTCATAGGTCTGGAGTCAGCTCTGAACAGTCTAGTGGATGTCTGACGTTTATGCTTGAGATACTGTTCAGAATTGTACGCACGCACCCCACGTGGAAATTCCAACTGGAATTCTCAATGGAATCCTATAAAGAAATCCTATTGGAATCCTTTAGGAAAGGTTCCAAAATATGTTCGAAATTCCAATAGGATTTCTGTATAGGATTTCATTTAGAATTCCAATTTGTTTTTGGAACCTTAAAACCTAAAGGAATCCATCAGATTGTCTAATACGACTTATATGACAAGTATATGGGATTTTAATGGAATTTTAATGGAATCCTAAATGTACACTTTTCTTTTGTATCTGTGACTGTCTTATGAAAAGTCACCTTGACACCTTAATTTTTGTGCAACCTATATTAGAGAACAACATTAGTGCACAAACCTCTGAAAATATTGATTTAAAAAGGGCAACAAAATTATGTCCTGTTGTTTCAACATTGTTCAATTTGAATTCAGTTTTCATTATATGAGCAGATAAAAAATATTCACACACAAAGTTCTAAAAAATTACACAAAATTGTGGTGTCTTTTTGTCATTTTGCACTTAATCAGCGCGCTTTTGGGAGATGGGCTTCCTTATTTGGCTGGCTTCAACATTATATTTATTTTTGATGTAAACTGTCAGAGTTAAGAAAAAGAAACATATTTAGACCCAACCACATCTGAGAGCAAAAGACCCCCCCCCCCTCCAGCCACAGCACTCAGCAGTACCCAAACCAGCCACGGTTTGTTTAAAAATTTTAACTTTATATTTGATTTAAGATATGACTATAAACTGTTTAACAAAACTAATAACTCATAAAGCAAAAATTAAACTTGACTCCACATAACACACTGATTTAAAGATTTATAAATGTATAAATGTCTGAGCATTATTAATACTTAATTAATACCATTTATGCAGACTTATTTTATTTGAATTTTTTTCTATCTGCCAAGTGACCAATACTCTGAGAAATAATTGACAAATTTATTTTAATGCTAAATCTCAAGGCCTGACATAGTTTTTAAAGTAGATAGCAAAGTCCTGAGTGTAATTATAGAATTATATTTGTATATTTTTGTTTTTAATATCTTAAAATATGACAATGTTTACAAAATATTTTTTTTAGGAAAAAAAACTTACAGATGATGTCAGAGACTTATTTGGAGACCAGTCGTGGCTTAGCTGCTTTGTCTCTGAATGCATTTGAACATTTGCCAGTGCAGCAGTGTGTACTAAGGGTGTTCCTTCCAAACACGGCTACTAAGAGATCTTTTGTGGCCATTTTGGGGTCAGTCCAATTCACATGGGCAAACTGTTCACCTGTGATTAAAGTATTGGGGCCAATTCTCACCTAAAAATAGTGATCAAAAAAACATTTTTAGAGCTGCTTCAATAGCAAAAGGTGAATCAACAAAAAAACATTAGGCACTATGTTATACACAATCTTTATGTAAGGTATAAATCACACATAGGCAGTTGTTATCGCAGAATAATGCCCAACAGACTTGTGATGCACTGTTTTATAAGACTGATCGGCTTTATTCTGCGAAAACAACCACCTGGAGGTACTTTATCGCATTTGATCTAATTCTACGATCAAGAACATCAAATTTTTATAACCATAACCCTGTAAGAAGTCTATAGTCTTTGGTACGTGCCTTTGATGTACCCCTTGGCCGCATTGTCCCCTGATAATATCAATAGACTGGACTGTCTTAGCAACTGGCTAAATGTTGAGCAGGACTAAGCAAAATGATTTCTACTTTATAATTATAGTTCTCAAATCGCAGCAATACAACTTTACAATGGGTACAAATGTCTGTATTTAATACTTTATTATCATTTTCCATATCTGCAATACCTGTATTTTGGATTTTTTTTTGCAGTCCACTTAGAATCCAGCATGGAAATCATGTTTGTTTGTTATTGGCATTGATTGTTTTGAAATTCAAATGGCTCTTACATGCCTGTGTTTTTATTTCTGTAATAAATATGACATTTCGTGATTATTCATGATTAATTACTAATAAAAAGTGTGATTAATTAGTTAATTTTTTAACCGACAGCCCTAGTTTTATTAACATTTATATCATTATATTATCAACATTAATATATTAATTAGACATTAAGTTTTGTCTTAAAACCCTGTTGGAAATGTCAGTTTGTGTTTAAATATTAAATATAATTTAAAATAAGACAAAAATTCAATGAAAAAAAAAGTCTTCAGTTAAAGAAACACACTTTTAGAGATTTGAAGAGAAAATGATTCTAAAGATCCTCAAGTAAATCAAAAGACTAAGAACTGTTTTGTTCATGTTCAATTGTGTTGATTTTGTAAATCAGAGGTCACCAATCTCTGTCTTGGGGGGCCGGTGTCTCTCCAGGGTTTAGCTCCAACTTGCCCCAACACACCTGCCTAGGTGTTTCAAGTATACCTACTAAGACCTTGATTAGCTTGTTCAAGTGTGTTTGATTAGGGTTGGAGGTAAAATCTGCAGGACACCGGCCCTTTAGGAACAAGTTTGGTGACCCCTGGTGTAAATGTTCTATGACTATAGTTTTCTATAGCATTTAAGGTATGGTGCCAGGTACACTGACATCTTTTAGAAGGCTAACCTTTGTTCAGATGCAGAACTCTGTTCAAGCAACAGCACGTATGATGCCATCTCCCTCCTCACCTCACTGGAGTACTTCCAAAAGTCTGTGACAGAAGACGTCGAGGCTCTGACAGGAAACACAAATGAGCAAAGCTTGCTAAAAATGGAGCATCTGTAAACACTAACCATGAGGAAGTGGAGAAGATGCTTGGCATGTACCTGAAGATGGGCCTTATGTAAATATTTGCAGTCTGTGTGTATTGGCAGACAGGCACACGGTACACCCCTGTTTCTGATGTGATGTACCACGACAGATGCCAATCTCTGTTGACTTCATTACACTTTGTAAACAACTTGACCATGTCAGAGATGGAAAAGAAGGACAAACTCTGGAAATTCAGACTGTGGCTAAATTCATTTAAGGAAAGATGCTGCAGGTGGCTCCTGAAGAGCACGACTCTGGATGAAATGATGATTCCTTTCAAGGAGAGATTCAGTAACTTCAAACAATATATGCATGACAGGCCACACTCTTCACACTGTGCTCAGAACTGGAGTGTCTGGCATGCTCTGTGATTTTGATGTGCACCAAGGGAGTGTAGATGGAAAACGACAAGCCAAATGTGAAGCTTGGGCTGTCAGCTGATGTGATGAAGCTCGCCTCCACATTTACAGAGTTTTTTCAAATGCTGTTATTAATAAAAGCTTATTCATTATATGGATTATTACTTATGATATATTCTGTTATGGGGCTAACAATAGCCGCTTTTCTACTGTTGTGCTGAATCAATCTTTATGCTGAACCTCTCCATTCTGTGCCAAACAGGTCCAGACAGCATGGATACGGTTTCATTTTACACTGTTGTGCTGTGACAAATCTCTGTGAAACATTACACAAAACACATCAGTAGTTGCCTTGGTAACGCAATGAAAACGGCTCCTTTTGTTCAATTAAATTTAAACAAAAGCCGAAACTAGTTTTTTCATGTTCATTAAAGCGAAAGCAACCGCATGACTGAACACTGTGCTGCTCTATCAAACAGGGGTGCTAAATATAGGTAGATGTCACAGCAGCTTATTTATTTAGAGGTCATATGTTGCACGGCTCTGCCTAAACTTTATTTAGAGATAAAATGACCAAAATGTAACGTGATGATTGAAAATGACTGGAGGAGGAATAAATAATATATTTCAACTCTCTGAACATCACAGACAAATAAACAATGATAATGTAACAATAATAGTGTATTTGTGTTATAGTGGCAGAAACATGTTTTTGGGCAGGCCTTGAGAAAAGTGAGCGGCACTTTCACTAATAAAGAATAAAGCACTGAAATTATTTCATTTTAGACAATCAATTAAAATACACAGCAGTTTCATATCAAAAGTTGATAATATAAAATATTCTACATTTTGATGGTAAAATATAACCATAATCATGGCCGTGGTTATTTGTTTCAATATTCAAACACTAAATAACGAATGCAGCAAGTTAATCAATAAATGAAAATAAAACACATATAGAGCAGGATATAAAGCAAATTAAGGACTAAAATATTTAGCAAAATGCTGCTCTTTTAACTGCCTAGCAACCACCTAGCAACACCTTAGCAACCACATAGCAACACCTTAGCAACCGCATAGCAACCGCCTAGCAACACCTTAGCAACCACCTAGCAACACCTTAGCAACCATCTAGCAACACCTTAGCAACCACCTAGCAACACCTTAGCAACCGCCTAGCAACACCTTAGCAACCGCCTAGCAACACCTTAGCAACCACCTAGCAACACCTTAGCAACCACCTAGCAACCACCTAGCAACACCTTAGCAACCGCCTAGCACCCTAGCAACACCTTAGCAACCGCCTAGCAACCACCTAGCAACACCTTAGCAACCACCTAGCAACACCTTAGCAACCACCAAGCAACACCTTAGCAACCGCCTAGCAACCACTTAGCAACACCTTGGCAATCGCCTAGAAACCACCTAGCAACACCTTAGCAACTACCTAGCAACACCTTAGCAACCACCTAGCAACACCTTAGCAACCACCTAGCAACACCTTAGCAACCACCAAGCAACACCTTAGCAACCGCCTAGCAACCACCTAGCAACACCTTAGCAACCACCTAGCAACACCTTAGCAACTACCTAGCAACACCTTAGCAACCACCTAGCAACCACCTAGCAACACCTTAGCAACCACCTAGCAACACCTTAGCAACCACCAAGCAACACCTTAGCAACCGCCTAGCAACCACTTAGCAACACCTTGGCAATCGCCTAGAAACCACCTAGCAACACCTTAGCAACTACCTAGCAACACCTTAGCAACCACCTAGCAACACCTTAGCAACTACCTAGCAACACCTTAGCAACCACCTAGCAACACCTTAGCAACCACCTAGCAACACCTTAGCAACCACCAAGCAACACCTTAGCAACCGCCTAGCAACCACCTAGCAACACCTTAGCAACCACCAAGCAACACCTTAGCAACCGCCTAGCAACCACCTAGCAACACCTTAGCAACCACCTAGCAACACCTTAGCAACTACCTAGCAACACCTTAGCAACCACCTAGCAACCACCTAGCAACACCTTAGCAACCGCCTAGCAACATATATATATATATATATATATATATATATATATATATATATATATATATATATATATATATATACACACACACACACACACACAATGGTTTCAGTTAAAAATCTGAGGTCATGGCTTACTTTTCATCTGTGACGAAACTTGCTTTCATCAATGTGTACAAATATGTTGATCCCACCAGTTCGTTGTCCTTTTTTCTTCCTTATCTCCTCATGCATCTCACACATACACTTCGCAGTTTTGTGGACATCTCAGACAGAGTTGCAGTACTATTTGAGAAGCCATCTAACATCATTTCCACTTGTCGCATATGGAGACCTTGTGAAAATCTGAATAATGTAATGTTGTATTACTGTAAAAACACAGAATGGGATATAATGTCTATGCAGAATACTAGAGGACGGGCTACTAGAGATTACAGAGAATAAAAACTTGCCTGTGAATATACTTCACCCAACTGAAAAGGCTTGCATGGGAATGGGGAAATATAGACTTTGTACTTACACTTTTCCTAATTCGTCCACATGACTTCTTGCACTGCCTGCAAATGAGTAGTGAAGTTATTCATCAAAAATGTTTTACCTTTGGCAATGCAAACAAATAAATAATTAAATAAATATACAAATTACAATAATCTCAGTCTCATTTATAGTCATTTTACTTTAACCCTCTACTGTCTGGTGTTAACATATGGCAACATGATGTTTATGTTCATTTCCCTGCCACTGTTTCTTTAAGACCAACATTATTTTTTGTTGTTGTTGGAAAGAGAAGACCTAAGTGTAGCCAATGATGTGCTTTGGTTAAGTCACATGACATGCTTTGTTTTTCTGTAGCGTGATTTCTGACAGCCTGGTGTTTATTGTGAGTAGTTGCTGAATGCAAATGTAAATGTCAATAAAAACAAAGAATCAAATGATGTCAGATCCACAAAATAAATCTGAAACATCAGCTCCAGTTAGTCATGATGACATATTCACAACTCAAATTTATTTTAATAAAATTAGTGTTTTTCTAAATCTATCAAATGTATGTGTTACCAAATTGCAGCACTGTGCAATAGTGGAACATGCAATATTGCAATGGGTTAGCCAGCTAGCAAGGTCAGCTGTGAACTATTAAGTTGTAACAATAACAACATGAATGCTAGTAATATAATGTTGATTAGTCATGTGTTAATATCATTTGCATTATGGATCAAATCTAGTTTTCATGGCAATACTACTTTTGAATAGATATGAATAAGGGAACAGTGTATTAGCGAACACCACCATGTTCTCTGGTAAGTGAAGGAAGAAAAGGGCAGAACTGGCTCTTCCTGTAGATGAAAGTGAGGATGAGATGGGTTTTAGTGACCATGAGAATGATGCAGACTGGACATCTGATAGAGACAGTTCAGGTAAGTTAGCTCAGAGGCAGATAAGACAGGTGTAGTATAGTACATAGTATAATATATAAATATAGTTAGCTAGTAGCATCTGGATATACCAGACTTGTTATTTATTTGTTATAATATTAAAGGGCACCTATGGTAAAAAAATCTACTTTTCAAGCTTTTTGGACAGACATGTGTGCATGTATGGTGTATAGACCTTCATATTGGGGTGATATAAGCACACCCAGTGCTGTTTTTTAATTTAACAACATAAAAAACTGTGGACCAATTGGAGCGGTTTTCAGATCGACAGCAACTTTACGTAGGAGTGCGGTCCCCCTGCCCACCAATATTGATTGACAGGCGCGTCATCATATCCTCAGTTTGTTGATTCACGTCCGCCATTTTCAGCGTGAGTCGAAGCGATATCACTAAAGGAACACGCTACATCTATTTTTAGATGCAAGGCTCATTGGGCTCAACACAAGAGCAATATTCTCCACATTATCGCTCTAATCGGAATTATTGGTTGTATCTTTAGGTAGGTTTGCAAACATGTGTACTTCTCATTGAGTCTACCTTATACTTCAGTCGTTTGCATTTCTCGCGATCCCAGAAGCTCCCTGTGATCTTAACCAGCATGCGTTTTAGAATTCTAAACATCGGTTTCTATCAGGGTACACTCAAGTCGACGGCTGGGCGCCTCGGACCGCTGCAGACTTGAATTGCCGTTGTGTGTACCCTGATAGAAACCTATGTTTAGAATTAAAAAATGCATGGCGCGATGATTCGGGACACTTCATGTTTCTGCCGCGCCACAGAGAGTGTCTGGTGTGCCGTGTCGTGGCTTCGACCGGCGCATCCGGTGCCTCAGTCAAAGTTAATTCAGTGTGCGTGGTTATTAGTTTCTGTGTACAAGCTCGGCACTTGAAACTAGCACACAGTTGGCTGTAAAACTGTACAAAGACACATATGATTTTGTACTCTCTGCTTGGTCTGTGTTCGAGTCGTACATGTACGACTGATTGCTGAACCTCTCACTCCTGCTCCTTCTCTGTCTGCCTGTCAGACTGTTGCAAACGCAGAGCGGGTGAGCTCATGGCCCCGCCCCTTGTTACGTTGGTGGGAAGCCGAAACTAATTTACATGTGAAGCAACACACCCATAAATCAACGAACTGTGGACACGCCCCCAACATGACACCTTTTAACACATTATAATAAAAAAATCTGAATTGTGTTTTAAACTGAACCTAAACTGGCACACTCAGAAGAACCATAATATTAATATTAAATCTTAAAAAAGAGGTAAACTATGTGCCCTTTAAAGTAAAATAACTGTCTACTGAAAGTTAGGTTAAATGCAACAAATAGTTAACTGAACACTCTTAGATTGTACCTAACCCTAATTTTATATTTAATTAAAGTTCATGTTAAAATATCTTGCGTTGCTAATTATAGGCATCTGAATGTTTACTCAAAGTCTATTCATAAACTGGATAACAACTACATGCAGACAATAACAACAAACATCTTGGTGGTCAATGTTCTGAAAACTTGTTGAGGATTTGTTGCATATCTACTGATACACTGTTGAACATCTAGAACCTAAATTGGTAACACTTATCTTACCGAAAGTTTAATAAATGTTTACATGCTGTAGTCATTGTATTGATTGCCTAAGAACATTTAAAGACAATCTACAGATACTATCCAGATGAAAGTAAACAGATAAGAACTTGAAAAGTAACTTACGGTCAGCAGACTATCTAAAAGGGGACCATCTAAATAAAGTGTTACCCTTCTCCTTTTCGTTGGCATCTTGTTGAAGGCATAAAAAAAATCCATGACAAATGATTGGCGATATGGCCCAGTGGCCAAGGGATAAGGCATCAACCTCCAGGGCTTGGGATTGTTGGTTCAAGTCCCATCTGGGTTGTCTTTGAAGGTCTCACTTCAATTTGGGAGCAATGTTTGGTGGATGAAACACGGTAGCTGTGAAAACCTTCTTGAGATGTGTTTGCATGTCATTAACTTCCTGCATTGCCATGCATATTACCTGTTATGACTAAAAGGGTAACGAGATACCTAACGCGAAAGGCCATTTTAAATCCTGCATGGTGCCTACAGAGAAGAGACTGTGTACAAAGACAAAATGGTGCTTACATATAAAGCTGGTGGGTTGTTCAAGATCCATAAACAAATCTAACAACCGAATCATTGCCGCTCCTTTTTTTGTCTGTATAAGTGTACATGTTAGACTGATTTAGATCAGAAGTCCACTAAATGTTCATTAAGTAAAGTCACAGCAAAAGCTGCTACAATTAACATAAAAACACCTTGGATAGCACAGCACCGCTGCTTTTTCTATGACTGTCGTAGGGCTCATCCAGGATTTGAACCCGGGATCTCTCGCACCCAAAGCCAGAAAAATACCCCCAGACCAACGAACCCTGTAGAAGCAGTCTGCAGTGCCACAAAAAAATCTGTGAGACCGATCCACTCTACTCTTTGTTCATGTTGTTTTTGTTACGTGTGTCAGCAACTCCCTGGAGGCATATTACAGTTCACAGTAAGTATAAAACAGCCCAGTGGCCTAATGGATAAGGCACCAGCCTTCGAAGCTGGGGATTTTGGGTTTAAAGTACCAACTGGGTTGTCTTTGATGCAGTTCCTTTTAAGTTGACTGTGCAAGACAATCCAGTATTACCTTTAAAAAGCTAGGTTCATACCCTTAGGTCAAAACGACATGACAATGGAAAACTCCTCAGAGAAGCTGTTTTGTCATTAGGTGTACACACCAGATCGTCTGAATGCAATATGGCATAGGGATCCTAAAGAACTGTTTTCTGAGTAACAAGAACTTCCTGAGCCATACATCAGATATGACAAAGGTTAATGTTGACCCAGTGGCCTAATGGATAAGGCATCAGCCTTTGAAGCTGGGTATTGTGGGTTCAAGTCCCATCTGGGTTGTCTTTGTTGGGTTAAATTTAAGTTGTGTGAAACAATTCCGACTGGTCTTCTCAAAACTTAGGCGTGATGATCTGAGGACAAGAGTTAGCTTCGAATTCTCAGACTTGCTGCACACTTCAAATAAAGATTCACCCAATCTTGCTTGAATCTCACTGTCACGTTACAAACCTAAAAGGTTCCGCTAAGCTATGGTAATGGAGATCTTGACTTCAAATACCTCGTGGCTTTCAACTAATGGTCTCTTGTTAGGTGGATGATGATGAAATGCAGACAAGAAAATAGCTGCAGAAAGGTTGTGATTTCAAGTTAATGAGAGTGGCCTTGTCTGGAATTTGAAACTCAAGACCAGTCACACCATACGCGAGAACCATACCCCAGGACCAATGAGACACGAATGTGGATGATTGCACAAAGAAAATGTTTGACCATTAGTTGCACACATCTTATTTGACGGAATGCAAACTGGCATCCAGATCCTAAAGTGCAGTTTTCCATGCGTTGGCATCTTGTTGAAGGCATACAAAAGATCCATGACAAATGATTGGCGAAATGGCCCAGTGGCCTAATGGATAAGGCATCAACCTTCGGGGCTTGGAATTGTTGGTTCAAGTCCAATCTGGGTTGTCTTTGAAAGTCTCACCTCAATTTGGGAGCAATGTTTGGTGGATGAAACACGGTAGCTGTGAAAACCTTCTTGAGATGTGTTTGCATGTCATTAACTTCCTGGATTGCCATGCATATTACCTGTTATGACTAAAAGGGAAACGAGATACCTAACGCGAAAGGCCGTTTTGAATCCTGCATGGTGCCTACAGAGAAGAGACTATGTACAAAGCAAAAAAATGGTGCTTACATATAAAGCTGGTGGGTTGTTCAAGATCCATAAACAAATCTAACAACCGAATCATTGCCGCTCCTTTTTTTGTCTGTATAATTGTACATGTTAGACTGATTTAGATCAGAAGTCCACTAAATGTTCATTCACTAAAGTCACAGCAAAAGCTGCTACAATTAAGACAGAAGCACCATAGATAGCACAGCACCACTGCTTTTCTATGACAGTCGTAGGGCTCGTCCAGGATTTGAACGCGGGACCTCTCGCACCCTAAGCGAGAATCATACCCCTAGACCAACGAGCCCTGTAGAAGGAACCTGCAGTGCCACAAGAAATTCTGTGAGACCAATCCAATCTACTCTTTGTTCATGTTGCTTTTTTTACGTGTGTCAGCAACTCTCTGGAGGCATATTACAGTTCACAGTAAGTATAAAAACAGTCCAGTGGCCTAATGGATAAGGCACCAGCCTTCGAAGCTGGGGATTGTGGGTTTAAAGTACCAACTGGGTTGTCTTTGATGCAGTTCCTTTTAAGTTGACTGTGCAAGACAATCCAGTGTTACCCTCAAAAGCTAGGTTCATACCCTTAGGTCAAAACGACATGACAATGGAAAACTCCTCAGAGAAGCTGTTTTGTCATTAGGTGTACACACCAGATCGTCTGAATGCAATATGGCATAGGGATCCTAAAGTACTGTTTTTCTGAGTTACAAGAACTTCCTGAGCCATACATCAGATATGACAAAGGTTAGTGTTGACCCAGTGGCCTAATGGATAAGGCATCAGCCTTCGAAGCTGGGGATTGTGGGTTCAAGTCCCATCTGGGTTGTCTTTGTTGGGTTAAATTTAAGTTGTGTGAAACAATTCCGACTGGTCTTCTCAAAACTTAGGCGTGATGTTCTGAGGACAATAGTTAGCTTCGAATTCTCAGACTTGCTGCACACTTCAAATAAAGATTCACCCAATCTTGCTTGAATCTCACTGTCACGTTACAAACCTAAAAGGTTCCGCTAAGCTATGGTAATGGAGATCTTGACTTCAAATACCTCGTGGCTTTCAACTAATGGTCTCTTGTTAGGTGGATGATGATGAAATGCAAACAAGGAAACAGCTGCAGAAAGGTTGTGATTTCAAGTTAATGAGAGTGGCCTTGTCTGGAATTTGAAACTCAAGACCAGTCACACCATACGCGAGAACCATACCCCAGGACCAATGAGACACGAATGTGGATGATTGCACAAAGAAAATGTTTGTCCATTAGTTGCACACATCTTTTTTGATGGAATGCAAACTGGCATCGAGATCCTAAAGTGCAGTTTTCCATGCGTTGGCATCTTGTTGAAGGCATACAAAAGATCCAGGACAAATGATTGGCTAAATGGCCCAGTGGCCTAATGGATAAGGCATCAGCCTCCAGGGCTTAGGATTGTTAGTTCAAGTCCCATCTGGGTTGTCTTTGAAGGTCTCACTTCATATTAGGAACAATGTTTGGTGGATGAAACACGGTAGCTGTGAAAACCTTCTTGAGATGTGTTTGCATGTCATTAACTTCCTGCATTGCCATGCATATTACCTGTTATGACTAAAAGGGTAACGAGATACCTAACGCGAAAGGCCATTTTGAATCCTGCATGGTGCCTACAGAGAAGAGACTGTACAAAGACAAAAATGGTGCTTACATATAAAGCTGGTGGGTTGTTCAAGATCCATAAACAAGTCTAACAACCGAATCATTGCCGCTCCTTTTTTTGTCTGTATAATTGTACATGTTAGACTGATTTAGATCAGAAGTCCACTAATTGTTCATTCATAAAGTCACAGCAAAAGCTGTTACAATTAACATAGAAACATCATAGTGAGCACAGCTCCGCCTCTTTTTCGATGACAGGCATAGAGCTCGTCCAGGATTTGAACCCAGGACCTCTCGCACCCTAAGCGAGAATCATACCCTTAGACCAACGAGCCCTGTAGAAACAATCTGCAGTGCCACAAAAAAATCTGTGAGACCGATCCAATCTACTCTTTGTTCATGTTGTTTTTGTTACGTGTGTCAGCAACTCCCTGGAGGCATATTACAGTTCACAGGCAGTAAAAACAGCCTAGTGGCCTAATGGATGAGGCACCAGCCTTCGAAGCTGGGGATTTTGGGTTTAAAGTACCAACTGGGTTGTCTTTGATGCAGTTCCTTTTAAGTTGACTGTGCAAGACAATCCAGTGTTACCTTTAAAAAGCTAGGTTCATACCCTTAGGTCAAAACGACATGACAATGGAAAACTCCTCAGAGAAGCTGTTTTGTCATTAGGTGTACACACCAGATCGTCTGAATGCAATATGATATAGGGATCCTAAAGTACTGTTTTTCTGAGTTACAAGAACTTCCTGAGCCATACATCAGATACAACAAAGGCTAGCATTGGCTTAATGGATGAGGCACCAGCCTTCGAAGCTGGGCATTGTGGGTTCAAGTCCCATCTGGGTTGTCTTTGTTGGGTTACATTTAAGTTGTGTGAAACAATTCCGACTGGTCTTCTCAAAACTTAGGCGTGATGATCTGAGGACAATTGTTAGCTTCGAATTCTCAGACTTGCTGAGGCGTAGGGCTCGTCCGGGATTTGAACCCGGGACCTCTCGCACCCGAAGCGAGAATCATACCCCTAGACCAACGAGCCCTGCAGAAGCAATCTGCAGTGCCACAAAAAATTCTGTGAGACCGATCCAATCTACTCTTTGTTCATGTTGTTTTTGTTACGTGTGTCAGCAACTCCCTGGAGGCATATTACACTTCACAGGCAGTAAAAATAGCCCAGTGACATAATGGATAATGCACCAGCCTTCGAAGTCCACTAAATGTTCATTAATTAAAGTCACAGCAAAAGCTGCTACAATTATCATAGAAACAACTGGGATTGCACAGCTCCGCCTCTTTTTCAAAGACAGGCGTGGGGCTCGTCCGGGATTTGAACCCGGGGACCTCTCGCACCCTAAGCGAGAATCATACCCCTAGACCAACGAGCCCTGCAGAAGCAATCTGCAGTGCCACAAGAAATTCTGTGAGACCAATCCAATCTACTCTTTGTTCATGTTGTTTTTGTTACGTGTGTCAGCAACTCCCTGGAGGCATATTACAGTTCACAGGCAGTAAAAACAGCCTAGTGGCCTAATGGATGAGGCACCAGCCTTCGAAGCTGGGGATTTTGGGTTCAAGCCCCATCTGGTTTGTCTTTGTTGGGTAACATTTAAGTTGTGTGAAACAATTCCGACTGGTCTTCTCAAAACTTAGGCGTGATGATCTGAGGACAATAGTTAGCTTTGAATTCTCAGACTTGCTGAGGCGTAGGGCTCGTCCGGGATTTGAACCCGGGACCTCTCACACCCGAAGCGAGAATCATACCCCTAGACCAACGAGCCCTGCAGAAGCAATCTGCAGTGCCACAAAAAATTCTGTGAGACCGATCCAATCTACTCTTTGTTCATGTTGTTTTTGTTATGTGTGTCAGCAACTCCCTGGAGGCATATTACACTTCACAGGCAGTAAAAATAGCCCAGTGACATAATGGATAAGGCACCAGCCTTCGAAGTCCACTAAATGTTCATTAACTAAAGTCACAGCAAAAGCTGCTACAATTATCATAGAAACACCTTGGATTGCACAGCTCCGCCTCTTTTTCAAAGACAGGCGTAGGGCTCGTCCGGGATTTGAACCCGGGATCTCTCGCACCCTAAGCAAGAATCATACCCTAAGACCAACGAGCCCTGCAGAAGCAATCTGCAGTGCCACAAAAAATTCTGTGAGACCAATCCAATCTACTCTTTGTTCATGTTGTTTTTGTTACGTGTGTCAGCAACTCCCTGGAGGCATATTACAGTTCACATGCAGTAAAAATAGCCCAGTGACCTAACGGATAAGGCACCAGCCTTCGAAGCTGGGGATTGTGGGTTTAAAGTACCAACTGGGTTGTCTTTGATGCAGTTCCTTTTAAGTTGACTGTGCAAGACAATCCAGTGTTACCTTTAAAAAGCTAGGTTCATACCCTTAGGTCAAAAAGACATGACAATGGAAAACTCCTCAGAGAAGCTGTTTTGTCATTAGGTGTTCACACCAGATCGTCTGAATGCAATATGGCATAGGGATCCTAAAGTACTGTTTTTCTGAGTTACAAGAACTTCCTGAGCCATACATCAGATATGACAAAGGCTAGTTTTGACCCGGTGGCCTAATGGATAAGGCATCAGCCTTTGAAGCTGGAGATTGTGGGTTCAAGTCCCATCTGGGTTGTCTTTGTTGGGTTACATTTAAGTTGTGTGAAACAATTCCGACTGGTTTTCTCAAAACTTAGGCGTGATGATCTGAGGACAATAGTTAGCTTCGATTTCTCAGACTTGCTGCACACTTCAAATAAGATTCATCCAATCTTGCTTGAATGTCACGTTACAAACCTAAATGGTTCCGCTAAGCTTTGGTAATGGAGATCTTGACTTCAAGTACCCCGTGGCTTTTAACTAATGGTCTCATGTTAGGTGGATGATGATGAAATGCAAACAAGGAAATAGCTGCAGAAAGGTTGTGATTGCAAGTTAATGAGAGTGGCCTTTTCTGGAATTTGAAACTCAAGACCTGTCACACCATACGCGAGAACCATACCCCAGGACCAATGAGACACGAATGTGGATGATTGCACAAAGAAAATGTTTGTTCATTAGTTGCACACATCTTTTTTGACGGAATGCAAACTGGCATCAAGGTCCTAAAGTGCAGTTTTCCATGCGTTGGCATCTTGTTGAAGGCATACAAAAGATCCAGGACAAATGATTGGCGAAATGGCCCAGTGGCCTAATGGATAAGGCATCAGCCTCCGGGGCTTGGGATTGTTAGTTCAAGTCCCATCTGGGTTGTCTTTGAAGGTCTCACTTCATATTAGGAACAATGTTTGGTGGATGAAACACGGTAGCTGTGAAAACCTTTTTGAGATGTGTTTGCATGTCATTAACTTCCTGCATTGCCATGCATATTACCTATTATGACTAAAAGGGTAACGAGATACTTAACGCGAAAGGGCATTTTGAATCCTGCATGGTGCCTACAGAGAAGAGACTGTGTACAAGGACAAAAATGGTGCTTACATATAAAGCTGGTGGGTTGTTCAAGATCCATAAACAAATCTAACAACCGAATCATTGCCGCTCCTTTTTTTGTCTGTATAATTGTACATGTTGGACTGATTTAGATCAGAAGTGCACTAAATGTTCATTCACTAAAGTTACAGCAAAAGCTGTTACAATTAACATAGAAACATCATAGTGAGCACAGCTCCGCCTCTTTTTTGATGATATGGTGGAACTTTTATTATGTAATCACTATATATAGTGGAACTTTTATTATGTAATCACTATATAATCTGCCACTATTAAAATATAGATTACTATTAAAATATACTGTTAAAACTTATAGAAAGACCTATATTCAAGTGATGCAGAAGAGACATACAAACATGCAGGGCCTTATAATTGAGGGCCTTACAATTGAAGCACAGCAGGTCATGCGCCAAAGTGAGAACATTATGACAGAGCGTATGCAATACATTTAGACAATGTATATGTTGAACAAGACAAAAACAACCCTCGCCAAAATAGCATACATAAGGATACTCATTTAGAAAGTATGGAAACAACATGATCATATGCAAACACATGATTGTAAGCACATGCTATGTGACCTTTAAGATATGTAAAAACAGAAAAACATACAGCCATTAATTAAAAAGCTAGGATGCTATTGGAGCCGGGAATAGGGTGATGTTACATCATATCTCATGATACCTATGGATAAGAAACTGTATATAAGCTGTGGATTTTTGGACATTGAGGGGGAGAGAGCTCGATCGACCATCTCTGCTGTAACAATAAACTGCTTCAACTTGAGAACTTCGAAGACCTCAGCCTCTTTTTTGAAACCTAGAAGATGTTTGTCGAGATCCAGCGCAACTTTCCACTACATAATTTGGCGCCCAACGTGGGGCTGGACTGAGGATAGTCGAAGGAAGGTGTCAATGGGCCGATCCTTGGCAGACACTCACGCAGAGACCAAATAGTGCGCAGATTAAAAAAGTGAGCAGATTTTTGTTTTATTTTGGTTCTCTGATGAGTGTGCTGTGGGGTGGACTGGACACCTGAATTTGACTTTTAAAATACCTCACCATTAAAAAGAACCTATGAATTGACTAAATTAATAAAAAGAATGATAAAGTAATTGATAAAGTGATAAAAGAATAGTACAATGAACTATTTATAAGAAAAAGAGGTCTTCCAGGTTGTCAAGGTATGTGCTTGTACTAATAAATGGCTGTAAATTATGCACAAACTAATGGCTTTGTATTATATACTAACGAATGGCTGTAAATTATATGCGTATGAAAGAGAGGTACATGCATGGATTGCTACGCGAGAGGCGGGAGCAAGGCGCACAAGGTAGCACTGGAAATGATCACTTGCTGTAGGTGTGATTAGAGCAAAGGAGCGCTCCGCGTCTCTGTACTCGCCTGTGGATTGAGTAAGACTCTCCCGATAGAGGCAGGGAAATTGGGAGGAGGCCTTTAATCTGATCCCAAAAGCACCTACAGGGAGGGCTGGATCTCAGTGGATGACCTGTGTTAGTCTATATGTTGTGTTTTTATATATGTATGTGGTCTGGACCGAAGAGAATGGGGAATGTTTTGGAAAAGATAATTAGATTGAATAAGAATGGGAATAAGAATGCAAATGCTGAGACATTTGTGAATGAAGATGCATATGGTAAGAGATCTAGAAGGTTAAAGCATGAGTAGGGTGTGTGTTTAAGGACGATGAGAGCTAGAGAGAAATTACTGAGGTGTAGTGTGAGAGAAAGTGAGTATTATAAGAGATTAAAATACAGATAAAATATTAATTGATTAGAGAATGAATAAAAATTGCACATGCTGTGCTGGAGGGACAAAGCAAGCAAAGTGACCACAACAATTAAGAAAAGCAGTTTTGCATGTAAAAAAGTTTGTTTTGTCTCCCAGGACCTGCTTGTGATAATAAAGACATTTTAACTGTTCCTCCAAAAGAAATAAAAGAAATAAAAGTAATAGAGGGAGGTTTGGATTCCAGAAAAAAAAAAAAGAATAGTTTGCATGCAAATGATCTGTGTTTGCTCGTTAAGAGGCCTTGATAGCGACAGACGTTAACTAGTAACTGTTACTCAGATTTGGGAAGTTTTTTAACAATATAGGATATACATAGAACAGATTTAGATTTCAAAAGTGAGTTCTGAATGTGTGGTGACAGTTAAGAGATTAAAAGCAGATTGGATCATAATGACGTGCACAAGGAAATTCCTATGGTTATTGCTTTAATGTTGTGTGTGTCTGTGTCTGTGTGAATGGTTGTGTAAAATTCCATATTGGTGGACAAGCAGAGCCCCCCTTCTGCAAAGTCCCTTAAGTGGAGCATGGCAGGGATGGACACTCTGTGGTACACTGAGAGGAATGAATGACTGAATGAGCCCTGTAGATAAAGGGACAAATGTTGAGTGAATGAGTCCTCTAAATTCGAGGGACTAGAATGTGAGAGTGTGGTTAAGTGTTTGTGTTTAGTGTTTGTGATAAAGAGTGAGATAAAAGAATCATCATTGTAGATTATAATATAAAGATGGACTGTGAAATATTGTGTAATAAAGAAAATATAGAAGAGACTGATGCAGTTTAGGGAAGAGATTATAATATTTAGGAAATAAATGAATTCAGTTCAGATAGAAAGATATAAAGAGAAATATATTAAATTAAGGAGAAGTATATAACATAGGTTGACATTTGTGCATACAAAGAGATCATAATATAAATTCTTAGAATTTAATTTAGTGAATAATAGTATCTGATTTAATATTAATGAGGTGTAAAGAGTATAGGATATGGTAAAGTAAATACAATTTGGAAAATAAAAAATGTGTTATATAAAAGAATAAAGTAATAAGTTAAACATTTGGGAACAGAGAGGAATAATACTTAGAATTTAGAAAAAAATGAATATTTAAGATATAAACAATTTATAATTAAATACTCAACAAAAAGAGAACAGAAAAGAAAAATAATGGCAAAGAGGAGGAACATTTGATGTAAGCAGTGTGTGAGTAAATACAAACTCTGAAAAATAATAATTATAAATGAAAAGAATAAGACGAAAGGTAAAAAGTAAAATGATGAGTGTGAAAAAAGAGTGAGTAAATGTGTACTGTAAACTTGAAACAGGTATAGAAAATGCTAGAGAAATTAAAACAATGTAAAGAAAGACCAACTAGTGAGAAAACACTAGAATAAATTAGGAGAAAAATAAATAAGTTAAGCACAAGCTGAAGCTAAAGAAATGGAATTAGAAGAAAACTAACAAAATAGGAAATTAATACAAAATACAAATGATTTAGAAATAAATATTTAAAAAATCAGCTGTTGGAAAGCAAAGAGAAGAACATAGATGAGAGGAGTCTTTATTTGATAAAGGAAACATGGGAAAGTGGAAAAATGTTTAGATAATAACTAAGCAAATGTATATATTAAATTAAGGGGCACGGAGATGGACTTTGAAGGGTCCTTGTCTTTTCGCCTGCCGGACATTCCTGAAGGCACTGGGAAATAGAATAAGGTGTTTGGAGAAACACAAGGAGCAAATTGTTGACTGTGGACTCTGATTACAGGAACTAAAGCAGTGAGCCAGGCACTGCATGCAGAGAACTACTGAGACTTGACCCATCCACATATGTTCAAGAGACACTTAAAGAAGGAGAAACAAGAGACTGATAAACTGATCAAAAAAGCTAAGCTTTCCAGCAACATCAGCTGGGTGAAAGAAGCCATCACCAAGAGGAAGGAGGAATGCGCTACACTTTAACTCCTTCAAAATGCAGGAAATGTGGGGATTCCTGAATACAACAATGCAAAGACTGCACCATCTATGGAACAGTTGCCTCGGGTGCGAGGGAGAGAGATTGGCTGTGGCCAAGCAAACTCAATCTCAAAAGCCCAGTAGAACTATGATGCAAATCAAGTACATTGCAGATTAAAACAAAAGTGGACCCTTTCTTGAATCAAATTAGACTCCTGTCAAATTAGTCAGGAAGGAAGGTATATGAATTAGGACTTCACATTTAGTAAAAGCAATTTGAATTAAATAAGAATTACAAAATAAAAAGATAATATCTATTAATTATAACAGAAGATGTAAGTAAGACAATTGGTAATGGGGAAAATAGATTGAGTTAAACATTTCTGAAGCAGGGCTAGTAAAAAGCAGAATTTGTCTATGCAGATGTATGATCCTGAAAGAGATTTAGACTTAGAAAATTAATACCAGGAAGAAATTAAAGGAAAAAAAGAACAGCATATTAGAATAAGTCAACAGTGAGAAGCTCTAAGTGTAATAAAATATGATTTTGGGAAAAAAAGGGGGTTAATATAATAGAGATTGTTTCGCATGTATAGCCATATAACTGAAAAATTGGGAAGTAAATTTGAGGAATAATGAGGAAAAAAAGAGCAAAACAGACTAGATAGATTCAGTGATTTTACAAAAAATTACATAAACGCTGTGGACCTGATCAGTTAGATGAGCTTGCCTTTAGAAGTAAATATCTAGAGAAAAAGAAAAAATAATGAATACAACATCTGAAAGAACAAATAGCTCAGAAGTTAAATGATTTAAACAAGTGTAGTTAAATACTTAAAGAAGTATTATCATTGCTGGACTTGAATTTATAATTAGAAAATTAACCAGTACAGTGAGGGTTAAAATTAAACCAGATGCACATCTGCAGAGAAAATAAGAAAAATGCTGAAATGATTATAAAAACAATATTGAAGTTTTATTGAGAGTAGGATTATTAACACCTAGTGATTATAATATGAAATAAATCATTGGATATTTATATTTAAATTATATTTCAAGTCAGATATGACTGTGTATGTAACTTATAAGAGTTGAATTTAATTTGAATTAAAATATTTTAATTATGCTGCATTAAAGCCGGTAAAAAGCATATGCTATAAGAACAAACAATGAGAGAAAATCTTCCAGCTGAGGTTCCTACATTCTATGAAAAAAATTTCTTCCTGATGTCAAATATTGTTAAGTTATTCATTTCTGTTCAGCTTATTTTAGGTAATTAGCAGAGGAGGGTAGATACCAATTAGTATTTACATTTGCTGGTGAAAATTATACATACAACGAAGTGCCTGAAGATCTTATGATGAATAGTAGTTTGTTACACTATGTAGCTGATTTAATTATCTCCATATAGACTTAGCTCAGTTAAAATACAGAAAACATATGATGACTTTTAGGGAGGATTTTAGCATTGATGGAACAGAGAATTAAAAAAAAAAAACAGCACTGGAGAAAATTCATGAAACAGGAAAGACTGCAAAAATACAGTTCTGAATTAACAGGAAAAACAGATACAATAAAGGCATTTGAGATGATGAAATATAAATTAGTCTGTCATTGAAGGTAACACTGTAGCAGATTTAAAAGTAAATAAGCGACAGGATGTGAGGTAGTAAGTCACCTATAGTGCTTATAGAGCTACAATCTCAATTAAAGAACATTGTGAAAATTAAACAACAAACAGATCTCTGTGAACAATCTAGCATGAAAGGGAGGAAAAGACATAGTCTATAGCCTATACATAAAGGAATAATTGCACCAACAGCATCTCTAAGTATACTTATTGCAGATGCACATGATTTTGATCAAGGGTGAAGTATTAGGAAAAATTAAACAGCAAGGAGATTGGTCTCCTTATTAAATGCAGTGCTTAGTGAGTTTTGTCCATGTGACATCGGTGTTAAATATAGTGTGAGGAAAGGGACAGCAACCAGTAGCTTAAGTGACATTTAAGCATTTAGTAATGAGGGTTTTGAGGTTATACTAATCTGAGTACAAGGCAAGAAATACATGTTTGTACTACTTAACAGGTTAGGATTAAAAACAGGTTGTGGTGATTAATTATATTTCTAATAAGAAAAACGATGATTTCTACATCTGGAATAACATCAGAAATAATTTCAAATAATGGATGTGCATTTATAAAGTATTTAGAGTAATTAAAGTAAATTAAAAATAGCTAAATAAGTAAATAAATGATTAAACAAATAAACAAGCAAATAAATAAAACTGTTAAAGAAGTACTGTTAATAAAGAATAAACCAAAGGCTAGAGTGAAATTATCATGCACAATCATAAGGACTGGTCAAAAGCTACAAGAAGATCCATTAGGGCCAAAGCTCTTTTTAAAAATATGTGAAAATGCTAAACTTGATTAAGTTTGGATTATTAAACTAGACTGATGTGTAAACAGATGTTTGAATGAGTTTTTACATGTAAACTAACAGAAACAGGAACCTAACACTGCATGGAATGCTAATGTCCTGTCTAATACATTGGCAAATAAGAATTTTGTCTTATAAGAAAAACTAACTGCCATGTATGAAGCTGTTCATTCACAGGAACAGAACAGTGAACGACAGAAGGAAAATGTTCCTGCTGCTGCTGATGATGATGCAAATAAAGATGAGTGAAAGCCTAGAGGTAACTTCTCCAAAGGTAAAGGATTATCCCAGTCTGATGGAGTCAGACAAGAGTATCCAACAATTGACTTCTTAATTTTCTTGGAAAGGGGTGAATATCCTATAACAAAATGAAGGTAAAGAACGATCGTCTGAAGAAAAATATTGTACAAAATTCAGTATACTGTACTGTGACTGCCCATTTTGCCAGGCCCAATGTCTTGATATTATAGGAAGCACCAAATTTACATTAGATAACAATGATAGGTTGAAAAAAGAATGCAAAGAAATTTACATTAGAGTTCAAGCAACAAGAGAGATTCCCACGAATATGCAATAAGAAATTAGAATATGAATGTTATAACCAAACAAGTGGATCGACAAATGTGAGAAAATTTAAAAGGAAATTGTGCAATAATTTGGCATTTGACTGACAAATGTGGGAAAAAGAAAATGTTTATATGCAAACCTTCCAAATGGCTACAGCTACAATAAAGAATATAATGTTGCCAGTTTAAAAAAAGGCGATAGGACGGCTAACAGCACACTTGGTAATTGCACTGGACAAAATGTCCAATTGCCAAGATGATTTCCCTTAATACAACAATATGAACAAATAGCAGACTACTACTGGATCTATGGAAGGGGAATATTACACCTCAACATTCCATTGAAATGGAAAGGGATTTGTACTAGAGTTAAACTAATACAGGAAGTGATAATAACTGATTGAGTTGAAGAGCAAAATGACATACAAAGACAGCAGAATCGGAAGCATTGAGTTAAGAGACAATATACACCTGACTCAGAAGTTCACATTGGCCAACCTAGTGTAATACCAGATGAGTTTAAAACTAGAGATATAGCAAAAGAAGGACTTGACTCTATAATAATGTGGATAATTGCAATGACCATTTTTACAGTGGATTAACTACATTTATTACAACCAACAAAGATTTATAAAGTACACAAATGATGACGTTAAAGTATTAGGAGAATAATTGGCCCTAACAAATAAAATGGCTTGGTAAATCACTGCACCCTTTGCTGCTCCTATATTCCAAATAATACTGCCACAAGTGGATCTTTCACTGAAGCCATGCGAAAATTGGAAAATCTGAGGAAAGAAGTAAAAGAGAATGCTGGAGAGGATAAGAACTTTGGTGACTAGTTTGCCTCCATATATGGATCATTAGGACAATAGTTGCGATTGGACAATAATTAAGATTGGAATATTCAAAAGAATTGCTATATTTGTTTTTATTCTTTTTTGTTGTGTTATCCCTCTTCTCAGATTTATAGCTAAAGCTGCTGCCAAGCAGATGGTCGATGTGCGAGTTAATAGAACTGTGCATGACTGCAGAGTCCATGTCTATGAAGTTCTTGGGCCAGATTTGGAACATTTGGATGAGTTTTGAGAACAATTACTACCCTAAATTTCTTTCATTTTTAAGGTCTTAAAAATAATAATAATATAATTCTTTAGCTTTTTACTATTTCATAAAGGCTTTAAATCCCAAAGAGAATGGTTTTAAGCAAGGCATCATCCTAATACAGGAAAATGCAAATAGAACGGACTGAACTGAAAGATTGTGTAATCATTTTAAGACCCGTTTACTAGTATAAAATTCTGTGTATATAGGAGTTCATCAAAGCTGCCGGAGCTGATATCAGATGTACACGAGGAAAGAGGGAAGATGACTACGGGTCAAGGGACACTCCAGTATCCAGCAACAAAGGAGAAGAAGAGCAGAATCTACTGGAGGTTTAAAAACCCACTGTCTGCACCAACACCAGACAGTACTCAGAAGTACCTCTGGCGACGTGGGATGAAACATCAGATATAGTTCTTTTACAGGCGTTATGAATGTTCTGCAAATATTGAGATTTTCTTTTGTGTGTTGATTAATTAAGTAGATATGTTATATAACCACTGCTGTGAGCAAAGCTGACAAAGCATATGTTTTAACATGACTAATAATTGTTGAGTGTTGAACTCCCCAAGAAAGTATTTAGTTAGGGAGAGCGGGATCTTTTACTCCTTCTAAAGCCAAAAGTGGAGGGAGATGTTTGGTTCCGTTTCTCCTCTGAAGTGCGGCGCAAGGATGCTGACAATTGATAAGGATGTAGATGGGCAACTTTTTTGGTTGCACAAGAATGTTAAAAACTGAGCGAAATGTTAGATTCTTAAGTTGCACTTCAGCGAGGGATTTAGGAAAGGGACTTTTTTTGATAAAGTCCCTGAGGGGGGATTTATAGTGGAACTTTTATTATGTAATCACTATATATAGTGGGACTTTTATTATGTAATTACTATATAATCTGCCACTTTTAAAATATAGATTACTATTAAAATATACTGTTAAAACTTATAGAAAGACCTATATTCAAGTGATGCAGAAGAGACATACAAACATGCAGGGCCTTATAATTGAGGGCCTTACAATTGAAGCACAGCAGGTCATGCGCCAAAGTGAGAACATTATGACAGAGCGTATGCAATACATTTAGACAATGTATATGTTGAACAAGACAAAAACAACCCTCGCCAAAATAGCATACATAAGGAGAATCATTTAGAAAGTATGGAAACAACATGATCATATGCAAACACATGATTGTAAGCACATGCTATGTGACCTTTAAGATATGTAAAAACAGAAAAACATACAGCCATTAATTAAAAAGCTAGGATCCTATTGGAGCCGGGAATAGGGTGATGTTAAATCATATCTCATGATACCTATGGATAAGAAACTGTATATAAACTGTGGGTTTTTGGACATTGAGTGGGAGAGAGCTCGATCGACCATCTCTGCTGTAACAATAAACTGCTTCAACTTTACATTTACATTTAGTCATTTAGCAGACGCTTTTATCCAAAGCGACTTACAAATGAGGACAAGGAAGCAATTTACACAACTATAAGAGCAGCAGTGAACAAGTGCTATAGACAAGTTTCAGGTGTGTAAAAGTCTAAGAAGCAAAACATTAGTAGAAATTTTTTTTTTTTTTTTTTTTTTTTTTTTGAGAGAGAGAGGGCACAGTTAGTGGTATAGCCAGAGAGGCAGTTGCAGATTAGGAAGGAAAGTGGAGACTAAACAGTTGCGTTTTAGTCGTTTCTTGAAGACAGCAAGTGACTCTGCTGTTCTGATGTAGTTAGGGAGTTCATTCCACCAACTGGGCAGATTGAATGTGAGAGTTCGGGAAAGTGATTTCTTCCCTCTTCGGGATGGAACAACGAGGCGACGTTCATTCACAGAACGCAAGTTTCTGGAGGGCACATATATCTGCAGAAGTGAGAGCAGATACGAAGGAGCACAGCTAGAGGTCACTTTGTAAGCAAACATCAGAGCTTTGAATTTGATGCGAGCAGCAACTGGAAGCCAGTGCAAACGGGTGAGTAGCGGAGTGACATGTGCTCTTTTGGGTTCATCATAGACCACTCGTGCTGCTGCGTTCTGAAGCAGCTGAAGAGGTTTGATAGAACTAGCTGGTAGCCCGGCTAGCAGAGAGTTGCAATAGTCCAGTTTGGAGAGGACAAGTGCTTGAACAATGAGTTGAGCTGTATGTTCAGATAGGAAGGGTCGGACCTTTCTGATGTTGTAGAGTGCGAATCTGCAAGATCGGGCAGTTCTAGAAATGTGGTCAGAGAAGTTCAGTTGGTCATCAATCGTAACTCCAAGGCTTTTTACCATTTTGGATGCAGTGATGGTTGCTCCATCCATCTGGATTGAAAAGTTATGGTGAAGAGTCGGGTTGGCAGAAACTTCAAGCATTTCCGTTTTCATGAGGTTAAGCTGGAGATGATGATCTTTCATCCAGAGTGAAATGTCTGACAGGCAGGCTGAAATGCGAGCTGGAACCGAGGGATCATCAGGGTGAGGTATAGCTGAGTATCATCATAATAATAAAAATAATAATATTTTAAATATTTCTTATCAAAAGATTTTAAATATTGAGTAAAAACAAGCAAGCTTTACTTATATGCATACACTTTTTTCCAAAATAACCTTTAAAAAAAATTAAAAATAAAACAATTCGAACAAATGTTTTAAAAACTATAATAAACGTCGATGGTCGATGTCCATGGAGCACGTTTACACACTTTTCAGGATTTTTAGTTTTTCGCCAAATTCTCTCAGCAGCCCGAAGTTTTGAGCGATGCTCACAGAGAACATCAGAGAGCCAGGGTGCAAGAGGACTGGCACGGGCTGGCCTGGATGTAAGAGGACATAGTCTGTCTAGACATGATGCTAGCGTGGAGCAGAGTGTATCAGTGGCGCTGTTCGTATCAAGTGCAGAGAGTTTGCAAGATGGAGGAAGAGAGTTTGAAAGAATGGTGGATAGTCTATTGGGTGAGAGAAAGCGTAGGTTTCTGCGAAAGGCAACCAGAGTTTAGAGGGCACTCTAGAGGGCACATATGTGTACGTGTATGTTTTTGCAACTATTTTCGTTAAGATGACACTCAATTTTGCCATAACATGCTTCGAAGCACGAAGAGGGTGCAAGTAAGTTACCTTCCACGTAAACACCGGGCTCTCTTAAAAGAATGACCAGGCTGGAATTCGACTCACACATGCAAAGCACAACAGATTAGCAGTCCATCGCCTTAACCACTCAGCCACCTCGCCGCGCATATAGGTGCTCTCCTAATGGAGGCTGGACTATGGCATATACGTATGTTTTTGCAGCTATTTTCGCTAAGTATTACATACAATTTTGCCATAAACATCCTTTAAGACGCTGAGAGGTGCAAGTAAGAAACCTTAGACAGAAGCAGTTGCCTCTCTCAAAACAGTGAAACTGTGAGGATGGGATTTAAACCAGAATTTGCAGAGTACAACATACTAACCTAAGCACTCGGCCACCTCATCACGTGTAAGCACAGCGTTGTGCTAGAGAAAGGATTAACTTTTGGGACTCGAATGGATGTTCTTACAGAAAAGATGAAGATAAAGGTTGTCATAAGGAGCTTTATCAGTAGCTCTGATCAGTGCCCCAGAGTTAAGGCTGATTTATACCTCGGCGTCAAGCGCACGCGTATGCTACGGCGCAGCCTACATGTAGTTGCATAGCACCTCGCAGTGGCCGTCGGTGACATTGACGCGCACCTCTCAAAAAAATGTAACGCGTACGCGTAGCTCTGAGATTGGTCGACTTGGTAGCGCTGACGAGTGTGGGCGGAGGTGAGAGCCTCACGAGCGTGAAGTGTGGAGTCCCATGAAAAAAAAAAAAGTGTGGAGTCCCATGAAGGAGCTCTGCATGGAGACTGTTGTTTTGTGTTTACCTTTTCATTAAAGTTGTTGCACGTCCACTGGTTCCTGCCTCAAAATGAGCGAATTTGAGCCACATACACATTAAGGAAGCGTTCAGAAAAAAACAAAACACCAGCGAAGAAACTCAACACAGAGAAACATAAACACCCACTGCCAGCTAGCTTTTCGGAAGTGTATTGCAGAGCAACAGAAACAGTGCGCAGAAGTATAAGTGCACGGCTACGCGCAAGGCTTGCGCCGTGGATCACGCTGATCACTTGACACAGAAGTATAAACCAGGCTTTATTGTTCAACATTAACTGCAACATGTTTCTTCTGGTTTTGTTGGAGAGAAACTAGACAGAATGCCTGAGTCTAAAAACGGCAGCATAGCTGACCTTGGATTTCTGTCAAAATATGGTTTCAGTGCCCTTGCATTCTTCATTACCTTACCCCAGTCCCTGTACAGCCCAATAAATACATCCCAATCTCAACCCTTTTCTCTGCCGTTCAGCGTTGTGACTCCGCTCCCTTTACCAGATTACCCACAATTCTCTTCTCCCAGATTCACATAAGTAGTGTATACTTTTCTTTAAGTAAAAATGAAACAATGTATAAGTAATTATTTTTGGACAAATCAATAACCTGTTCTGCTGACACAGCATGCACTCATTGGTGCCAGAAGGCTGATTGCTGGCAGTTTAAAGTTTGATGCCACCTTGTCGTTGCATGTCCAGATTGGTACACAGAACAGTTCGTAGCTGTTATAGCTATACTTTCGCAGAGGCAATATCGTAGCCTATGAGGTCTATCCGAGGCGTGATCATTGCTGGTTGAAAACTTTACCCAGTACCTTGCTGAGATGACTTGAAATACAGTCAGCTCTGGCAATTTTTGTCAGCCTCTTAGTAGGCTTAATGTTCTGTTGAAAAGGATAGCTGTGCTTCTGTTTCTTTAACATGTTGCAACTTTCGTGTAGCTCCTAAACATGCAGCAGGCTGGATTAACCTGTACCATAACATTCTTCAGAATGCAAGCAGAGTGCGTGTAAGTAACCTTCCATGGAAGCACCAGGCTCTCTAAAACACTAAAGCAATTGAACGACGAGAATGGGATTTGAACTTACACAGGCGGAGCACAATGGATTAGCGGTCCATCCCTGCCGGAGGCTGGATTAACTTTTACCATAACATCCTTCAAATCGCTAAGAGGGTGCGAGTAAAACACCTTCCACGGAAGCACCGGGCTCTCTCAAAAACCAGAGCATTTGAGCGACGAGGATGGGATTCGAACCCACGCGTGCAGAGCACAATGGATTAGCAGTCCATCGCCTTAACCACTCGGCCACCTCGTCACATATGCTTCCACTTTACTGATGGAAGCTGGACTGTGGCACATATGTGTACATGTATGTTTTTGCAACTATTTTCAGTAAGATCACACTCAATTTTGCCATAACATGCTTCTAAGCACGAAGATTACCTTCCACGTAAACACCGGGCTCTCTTAAACGAACGACCAGGCTGGAATTCGACTCACACATGCAAAGCACAACGGATTAGCAGTCCATCACCTTAACCACTCAGCCACCTCGCTGCGCACACAGGTGCTTTCCTAATGGAGGCTGGACTATGGCATATACGTATGTTTTTGCAGCTATTTTCGCTAAATATTACATACAATTTTGCCAAAAACATCCTTTAAGACGCTGAGAGGTGCAAGTAGGAAACCTTAGACAGAAGCAGTTGCCTCTCTCAAAACAGTGAAACCATGAGGATGGGATTTAAACCAGAACTTGCAGAGTACAACATACTAACCTAAGCACTCGGCCACCTCATCACGTGTAAGCACAGCATTGTGCTAGAGAAAGGATTAACTTTTGGGACTCGAATGGATGTTCTTACAGAAAAGAAGATAAAGGTTGTCATAAGGAGCTTTATCAGTAGCTCTGATTAGTGCCCCAGAGTTAAGGCTGATTTATACCTCGGCGTCAAGCTCACGCGTATGCCACGGCGCATCCTACACGTGGTTGCATAGCACCTCGCTGTGGCCGTCAGCGACATTGACGTGCACCTCTCAAAAAATGTAATGCGTACGCGTAGCTCTGAGATTGGTCGACTTGGTAGCGCTGACGAGTGTGGGCGGAGGTGAGAGCCACACGAGCGTGAAGCAGCGGGTGTTTACAAGTGTGGAGTCCCATGGAGGAGCTCCGGATGGAGACTGTTGCTTTGTGTTTACCTTTTAATTAAAATTGTTGCACGTCCACTGGTTCCTGCCTCAAAATGAGTGAATTTGAGCCACTTGCACATTAAGGAAGCGTTCAGAAAAAAACAAAACACCAGCGAAGAAACTCAACACAGAGAAACATAAACACCTACTGCCAGCTAGCGTTTCGGAAGTGTATTGCAGAGCAACAGAAACAGTGCGCAGAAGTATAAGTGCACGGCTACGCGCAAGGCTTGCGCTGTGGATCACACTGATCACTTGACACAGAAGTATAAACCAGGCTTTATTGTTCAACATTAACTGCAACATGTTTCTTCTGGTTTTGTTGGAGAGAAACTAGACAGAATGCCTGAGTCTAAAAACGGCAGCATAGCTGACCTTGGATTTCTGTCAAAATATGGTTTCAGTGCCCTTGCATTGTTCATTACCTTACCCCAGTCCCTGTACAGCCCAATAAATACATCCCAATCTCAACCCTTTTCTCTGCCGTTCAGCGTTGTGACTCCGCCCCCTTTAGCAGATTACCCACAATTCTCTTCTCCCAGATTCACGTAAGTAGTGTATACTTTTCTTTAAGTAAAATGAAACAATGTATAGGTAATTATTTTTGGACAAATCAATAACCTGTTCTGCTGACACCGCATATGCACTCATTGGTGCCAGAGGGCTGATTGCTGGCAGTTTAAAGTTTGATGCCACCTTGTCATTGCATGTCCAGATTGGTACACAGAACAGTTCGTAGCTGTTATAGTTATTCGTTTGCAGAGGCAATATCATAACCGATGAGGTCTATCTGAGGCTTGATCATTGCTGGTTGAAAACTTTACCCAATACCTCGCTGAGATGACTTGAAATACAGTCAGCTCTGGCAGTTTTTGTCAGCCTCTTAGTAGGCTTAATGTTCTGTTGAAAAGGAAAGCTGTGTTTCTGTCTCTTTAACATGTTGCAACTTTTGTTGAGCTCCTAAACATGCAGCAGGCTGGATTAACCAGGGTTAAGAGGGTGCGAGTAAAACACCTTCCACGGAAGCACCGGGCTCTCTCAAACACCAGAAAAAATGAGCGACGAGGATGGGATTCAAACCCACACATGCAGTGCACAACGGACTAGAAGTGCATCACCTTAACTACTCGGCCACCTCATCATGTGTGCATCTACTTCTTTGATGGAGGCTGGACAGCGGCACATATTTGTATATGTATGTTTCTGCAATTATGTTTGGTAAGATGACTTTCCATTTTGCCATAACATGCTTCGAAGCTTGAAGATGGTGTGAGTAAGATAACTTCCCCAGAAGCACCGGGCTCTCTTAAATGAACGATGAGGATGGGATTTGAACCCATGCATCCAGAGAACAATAGATTAGCAGTCCATCACCTCAACCACCTTGTCATGCATTTAGGTACTTTCCAGATGGGGGCTGGACTATGGTATGTATTTGCAGCTATTTTCGGTACAGATGACATTACATTTTGCAGGAACATCCCTTAAAACGCTAAGAGGGTGCGAGTAAAACACCTTCCACAGAACCACCAGGCTCTCTCAAATACCAGAGTATGTGAGCAACAGGGATGGGATTGGAACGCACACGTGCAGAGGACACCCGATTAGCAGTCCATCGCCTTAACCACTCGGCCACCTTGTCACATATGTTCTCACTTTTCTGATGGAGGCTGGACTGTGGCACATATGTGTATATAGAGACAAGATGGCGGCGCGTTCAGTTCGCGAGGCTCAGTGTCTCTCCAGTTTCTGCAATTTTGCAGTATTATTCCTGCTCATTTCGGGTCTGTTCGCTCAGAACAGCAGTGCCTTTAGGTCGTACACCCGACAGGATTTTGGATATTGGTATGTGCATTCCGGACAGTTTTATTAACAATCTTCGACTCATCCCTGAGATCGCCAGAACACCCGGGCCTGAGAGCCCTACCCGGCCGGGCGGAAGTGCTCGAAGGCGGCGCAGAGAACGTAAACAAAGACGGGGGAAGCGCGGCGGGCTAAGAGCTAAGCTAAAGCTAACACCACACCGGCTCTCTTTACCCAGCATCTTTCTCGCCAATGTACGGTCACTGGTGAACAAAATGGATGAGATTCGACTGCGCATCAACCACAGCAAAAGATTATGGAACTGTAATGTCATGATTTTCACAGAAACATGGCTAAACAGCGGGATACCAGACAACGCTGTATCGCTAACGGAGCATCAAACATTCCGAGCAGACAGAACGGCGGATGACTCCGGTAAGACTAGAGGCGGAGGATTATGCATTTATATCAACAAAGCTTGGTGCACAAACTCTGTCGTCGTTGGGAGACATTGCTCTGTTAACCTGGAATTTCTAATGGTTAAATGTAGACCGTTTTATCTGCCACGGGAGTTCACCTCCACCATAATAACTGCTGCTTATATACCTCCCGACGCTGATGCCAAGCTCGCTATGAATGAACTTCATGCAGCCATCAGCAAACAACAGACTGCTCACCCGGAGGCTGCTTTTATTGTTGCGGGGGATATTAATCACTCAAACTTAAACACAGTGCTCCCCAAATTCCATCAAAATATTTTCTGCCACACAAGGGGAAACAAAACTTTAGACCAAGTTTACACAAACATGTGTAACACCTTCCACAGAGGCACCGGGCTCTCTCAAACACCAGAGCAAATGAGTGACGAGGATGGGATTCAAACCCACACATGCAGTGCACAACGGATTAGAAGTGCATCACCTCAACTACTCGGCCACCTCATCACAAATGCGCCTACTTCTTTGATGGAGGCTGGACTGCGTCACATATTTGTATATGAATGTTTCTGCAATTATGTTCGGTAAGATGACTTTCAATTTTGCCATAACATGTTTCGAAACACGAAGATGGTGTGAGTAAGATAAGTTCCCGGAAGCACCGGGCTCTCTTAAATGAACAACAAGGATGGAATTCGAACCCACGCATCCAGAGAACAATGGAGTAGCAGTCCATCGCCTTAACCACTCGGCCACCTCGTCATGCATTTGGCCACTTTCCAGATGGGGGATGGACTATGGCACATAAGTATGTATTTGCAGCTATTTTCTGTACATACGACATTACATTTTGCAGGAACATCCTTCAAATCTATTGCGCTCAGAGCTGCTTTCATGCCTGTGCAGTTCAAACATATCTTTGTCGCTAGAGCTCAAAGTTCACCATAGAGGTGAAAAGGAAGTTCCCTGACCGGGAATCAAAACCGGGCCGCGGCGGTGAGAGCGCCGAACCCTAACCACTAGACCACCAGGGAAGGCTGGCAGAATTTTGCCCTCAAGCCTAACTGTGGGCCTCCACGCAAGTATGCTGCAGCTGCTCTGTTAAAAATAAATCTAATGCTTGTAACCTCCTCCTGGCGAGGAGAAAGTCTCAGACCCTGGATCACAGTTCTTCTAGGGAGGGACTGTCACATGCTCTGTGAGAGCATACTATAGACACCACAACTTGCCATAATAACAAAGCACAGCATATGTTGAATGAACTCCGTGTTGACAGAGCCGTGTCCTTATTACAAGCAACAAGCTAACGATGACAAGCTAAGCTGAGAGGGCCAGTGGCGCAATGGATAACGCGTCTGACTATGGATCAGAAGATTCTAGGTCCGACTCCTGGCTGGCTCGATTTGGTGTTTTTGCTTTGCTGTCAGTCAGTGCACTGCGGTCGCCTTTCCCCCCGCTGGAGCTGTTCAGTTCCACTCTGGAGTGAATCGAGTTTCTGGGGCCGCCAGCACAGAGCCCGTGGGGTGCTCCCCTGGTTTCAAAGGCTGTCCCAACTGCTGATTTTTCTTAACGTCTACTACAGCTACACCAACCGTAAACCCAGCCAACTTTTTGCAAAAGTCCCTACCACTTTGAAGTCACCCAGCCAACTTGCAGCGTAATCTCTTCCTCTTGTAAGTCTCTGAGCTGCAGCAATACCTAAGTGCTCTGATAAAACATGCATAAAATAAAGTATGGCTTTACCCTCCTCTTGGAGAGGAGAGAGTCTCCGACCCTGGATCTCAGGTCTTCTATGGAAGGACCGTCAGGAATCCTGTAAGAGCATCCCATCCACACAACCTCTTGCCATAAAAACAAAGCAGACTGTGTGGTGACGGAACTCCAGGTTGACAGAGCCTTGTCCTTGTTTCAAACAATGTTCTAACAAGGTGCTGAACAGAGTGCCAGTGGCACAAAGGATAACGCTTATGACTATGGATGAGAAGATTCTAGCTTACGGAAACCATGAGACTATATGAGATCAGAAAGAACTGAAGTTTGTGCAGACTGGCCCTCACAAGTGATATCTCCCATATGGTCTAGCGGTCAGGATTCCTGGTTTTCACCCAGCGGCCCGGCTTGGACTCCCGGTATAGGAAGGCTTGAGCGTTTTTGCTTCTGCCCTTTTTGGCCAGCAGTCGGACTGTAGCAACCTTAAGAGGGTCGGCTTGTGGAAAGCTCTCATAAGCCTTCGATAGCTCAGTTGGTAGAGTGGAGGACTGTAGGTGGGTTGTTGGCAATCCTTAGGTCGCTGGTTCGACTCCGGCTCGAAGGAAATCTTTTGCGCTCAGAGCTGCTTTCATACCTGTGCAGTTTGAAAATATCTTTGTCGCTAGAGCTCAAAGTTCACCATAGAGGTGAAAAGGAAGTTCCCTGACCGGGAATCGAACCCGGGCCGCGGCGGTGAGAGCGCCGAATCCTAACCACTAGACCACCAGGGAAGGCTGGCAGAATTTTGCCCTCAAGCCTAACTGTGGGCCTCCACGCAAGTATGCCGCAGCTGCTCTGTCAAAAATAAATCTAATGCTTGTAACCTCCTCCTGGCGAGGAGAATGTCTCAGACCCTGGATCACAGTTCTTCTAGGGAGGGACTGTCACATGCTCTGTGAGAGCATACTATCGACACCACAACTTGCTATAATAACAAAGCACAGCATGTGTTGAATGAACTCCGTGTTGACAGAGCCGTGTCCTTATTACAAGCAACAAGCTAACGTTGACAAACTAAGCAGACAGCAACCTTAAGAGGGTGGGCTTGTGGAAAGCTCTCGTAAGCCTTCGGTAGACCACCAGGGAAGGCTGGCAGAATTTTGCCCTCAAGCCTAACTGTGGGCCTCCACGCAAGTATGCCTGCAGCTGCTCTGTCAAAAATAAATCTAATGCTTGTAACCTCCTCCTGGCGAGGAGAAGTCTCAGACCCTGGATCACAGTTCTTCTAGGGAGGGACTGTCACATGCTCTGTGAGAGCATACTATAGACACCACAGCTTACCATAATAACAAAGCACAGCATGTGTTGAATGAACTCCGTGTTGACAGAGCCGTGTCCTTATTACAAGCCA